>NW_027602107.1:0-49758 GCF_053455715.1 Rhinoraja longicauda | reverse complement strand
CTGATTCTGCAGCAATGTTGAGGTGCGCTGATGAACCAGATTACTCGCTAATTCAGAGGGTGGTGCAACGTCAATATTCAACACCTTACTTTGCATATCAATACTGTTTGTGATACATGGACAATCTTAATAGACATCATAAATGTTACTTACGTCAGATCATTAGCCTAGGTGAGGTTCAGCCAGGCCTCATGTTCCGAGATACAGTGAAAAGCGTCGCTTTGCACGCTGTCCATTGTTCAGATGAGCCATACATTGTTACAATCAGTTAACGTCCTGCAGATACAGCGAGGAGGAAGATATAGAATGCTGATTATTGTTGGCTATTTCCATTAATCCCTGAATTGTCCGTATATTTGTGATCATGAACAACATTTACTCAAACCACATTGCTTAATTCTGCTCTCCATCGAACCGGACAAGTGCAGTTTGAGATTTCGAGTTCTGTGAAAACACAAATCATATAATTTGTGCAAAACATAGTATTTAAGTGTGCAGCAGTGCACGTCTGGAACAATGGATGATGCAATGCTTCTGTGAGCTATGAAACATCCCGCTGGGATCGTGTTGTTGGAAACAATTAAAATGAGAGGCGTTTTAGGTTTTAGATTCAGGTTTAAGTTTATTATTGTTACATGTGCCGAGCTACAGTAAAACGCTTTGTTTTGCATGGTATCCAGACACATCAGATATACCATAACTAGACAGTAGCAGTTCAAACTCGAAAACATAAGATGGTGGGGATATGAATTTACAAAGAAAATGAACTGCCAGGGGAGGTATTTGAGGCAGTATTTGTGAGAAAGACAGTAAGACTCAACCATGAATCGGAAAGATTTAGAGTAATGTGGATGAAAGTCGGAGAGGAGTGATTAGTGTAGATGGGGCATATTGGTCGGCATGGGCAATCTGGCTAGAAGGGCTGTTACCGTGCTGTAGGATTCGATAACTCTATGATAAGAGATAGAGCAATGTGGAAGATACAGAGTGCAGAATATAGTTCGAAGCATTGGACCCTATTGCAGTGCATCAATTACTTCGACAATTTCTAGTATCCGTAATGACAGAGGATATTTCGCTTGGGCAGTTTACACCCCAGCGGTATGGACATTGATTCCCTAACTTCAGATACTTCCTCTGTCCCTCTCTTTCCCTCCCCTTCCCAGTTCTCACACGGTCTTCCTGTCTCCTATTACATCCTATCTGTGTCCCGCTCCCTCCCCTGACATCAGTCTGAAGAAGGGCCTCGACCCGAAACGTCACCCATTCCTTCTCCCCTGAGATGCTGCCTGACCCGCTCAGGTACTCCAGCATTTTGAGATACCTTCTGATATCCGCAATGGCGTAGAGGCGAATTGAACAGTACCCTAGTATATGGAGGGACCGTTTAGAACCGTGATTACGAAGGAAAATAAGCTAATGCTTTATCCGGTAGTGTAGGGAAATAACTGCAGATGCTGGTACAAATCGAAGGTATTTATTCACTAAATGCTGGAGTAACTCAGCAGGTCAGGCAGCCGCTCAGGAGAGAAGGAATGGGTGACGTTTCGGGTCGAGACCTTTCTTCAGAATGATGCCGGGGGGGACGACGACGAAGGAAGGAAGGTTCCCATCCACTCCCCTTTCTACGTTCCGCAGAGACCGTTCCATCCGTAACTCCCTGGTCCACTCGTCCCTTCCTACCCAAACCACCCCATCCCCGGGCACTTCCCCCTGCAACCGCACGTGATGCAACACCCGTCCCTTTACCTCCCCCTCAACTCCATCCAAGGACCCAAACAGTCTTTCCAGGTGAGACAGAGGTTTACCTGCACCTCCTCCAACCTCATCTATTGTATCCTCTGCTCTGGATGTCAACTTCTTTACATCGACGAAACCAAACGCAGGCTCGGCGATCATTTCGCTCAACAGCTTCACTCACTCCGCCTTAACCAACCTGATCTCCCGGTGGCTGAGCACTTCAACTCCCCCTCCCACTCCCAGTCTGACCTTTCTGTAATGGGCCTCCTCCAGTGCCATAGTGAGGCCCATCGGAAATTGGAGAAATAGCACCTCATATTTCGCTTGGGCAGCTAGCAGCCCAGCGGTATGAACATTGACTTCTCCAACTTTAGATAGTTTCTCTGTCCCTCTCTTCCCCTCCCCTTCCCAGTTCTCCCTCTATCTTCCTGTCTCCACTTATATCCTTCCTTTGTCCCGCCCCCCTGCCATCAGTCTGAAGAAGGGTCTGCACGAAACGTCACTCGTTCGTTCTCTCCTGAGATGCTCCCTGACCTGCTGAATTATTCCACCATTTGGGAATAAATACCTTTATCCGGTAGTGTTCGCTTAAAGCCTCTACACCTTGTACATGACTTGAGTAGGGGAAAGAAGAAGTGACAGGTTTGGACAATTCTTCGATTACGTTGGCTGTTTTCTTTTCGAGGCAACGTGATGTGCACATGGAGTCAATGGTAGAACGTGTGGTCCGTGTGATGTAGTAGCCGACATTTATATCTCCCTCCAATTTCTCGCCGGCTAGACAGACATGTACCCGATCCAAAATGTGGTCTAACCCGACAGTCTGCAGTCCACGGTACATCCCGAGAACACTGTAAAAGTTAATGTTGACATACAGCATTTCCTCAGACTCCACCTGTAGAAGAGGCGTTAGTGTGCCTCCTTGGGTGTCGCATCAAAGTGCTTGCCCCGCGACAGATTGTTGGTTGGTGTAACGCATGCAACTTGTTCTCAACTATTTTCAATTCCATACAATTGGTACAGATTTGGGTCTGTACTCCAGGTAAAGGAGGTATAGCAGTGGACTGAAAACGAATCCTTGCAGGGCTCCGGTGTTATCCTGGAGGAAGTGTAACCTGCCCACACTGACTGAGGACTGTTGGTCATAAAATCGAGCATTCAGGGGTAGAGTAGATGAAGATACCTCTGTCCCGGCGTTTGGAGATAATAGAAACTCCACCCTCTATCCCATAGAGGTACACTGCTGAATGCGTAATTTAAAGAGCGAGGCTATTCCCATTTTCAATATTAAACGGGAACTGACCTTGAACTTGTACTAATCCATAACATTGGTTTTTATTTGCTTATTGGCTACGAACACATTCGCTCCAGCCCTGTTTTAACGTAATGAGTTGTCCTCACTAATTTTATGGTGTACAGGGTCGTGGAGGTTCATATCTTTTTGCAAGCGTAAATTACTTCTCATCACAAGTCACTCTGTAACTTGTATCCGAAAGTCAACACCCATATATCGGTTGTACAATGCTTTCAACATCTATCCAGTCCAGGCCTCGCAGACTCCTATATTTACAGTGTCATTCAATTCACTTGTATTCTTCCAAACTGCACAGCGTAGATGATGTGATCAATTGCGGTTCCTTTGGCAGCTCCTTCATCCGAGAGATAAATCTCAACTTCAGTCTCTACATCGTATTTTAAGTAAGGACTGCCTTCCTTAAATATATAGTGTCAGGGCATAATATTCTGCGAATGAGGTTCGAATAAATGGTATTTAGTAAATGGATAGCATAGACATAGATAGGTGCTTGACCAGTTTCTCTACTGTGCTACACTCTGACCCTGTGCAGTGTGTGCACGTTGCTCCGTTTGTGGTATTACCGTCAGTAGTTAGAGCAGGGCTTCGCTGCCGTTTTTTGTATGGGCCGAGCTATAGGTAGAGACTAGGACGTTATTCCTTGGAGCGCAGGAAGCTGAGAGGAGCTATATAGGTGTACAAGGGGAACAGAATGGGTGAATGCGCAGTCTTTTACCCAGCAAGGGGAATCAAAAAACAGAGATCATAGGTTTATGGTGGGAAGGGAAGATTTACAAGGAATCTGACGGGAAGACTTTATACTCAGACGGCGATCTGTGCACAGAACGAGCTATCAGAGGAGTTCGTTGAGATATGTTGATTCGAAGCTGGCATTTGTAAGGTCACAACGTTTGGAAATATAACTGCCATCTCGAAAGTAGTAAGAGATAAATAGGTGACTAACTTTCGCTATTTTCGAAGTTCCATGTCCATAATGGGGTAGAGGGAATTTAATGGTACCCGAGCCTATGGAAGGAACGTTCATAAGCCAAATAGAGCAGAGAATGAAATTATTCCTAAGTTTGGTGATGCGCGCTTTCAATCATCTCCACCATTTGCCGGATTGGAGTAGGGGAAAGAAGAACTGAGCGGGATTGGCCAAGTCTTTGATTATGTTGGGTGTTTGGATAATGTTATGCAGCGTGGAGTGTAGATGGATAATATGAGTGGTTTGGTCTCTGTGATATTTACAACCCTCTGCAATTTCTCGCGGTCTTGGCAGAGTTGTTCCCAATCCAAGCAGCTATGCAACGTGACAATACGCTTGTTACTGTACTTTTCCAAGGTTATAACAAGAGACATGACAATTGTCTTTTTGTTTTCGTTTGTGTGCCGCATCAGGCGCCACTCCACGTCAGAGTGGCGAGATTCACAGGAAACTGAAGGGAGGAATTTACACTTCAACGGTGGTGGGTACATGGGACGTAGTCGGAGGAGTTCGTTGGGAAGTGTTCTACAGTTAGAGCGTTTGGAAATGCAGACGCCAATTAGACAGTAGCAAGAAATAACTAGGTGACTGTTGAGCAATAAATGTTGAACAGGAACTAATTCTGCAACAATATTCAGGTGCGCCGGCGAGCAGCACCGATGATGGCGTGCTTTTCTTTTGAAAATTGATACCACACTGCATGTTTTCCGTCAATGTCGGTGTTTTGTTGAGATCATTAACTTCTGAAATAACATATATTCCTTCTCTCCGTGGATGTCTTCTGTCATCTGAGTATATCCGACTTCCTCTTGTATTTCAGATGCGGGGGAATTAAGATGGCCCGCAACCCAGTATCAGCATTTCTTTTGTTTTCTTAAACCCGTCCCCAGGCTTCACCTTCTCTTTGCGCTGTGTCCAACAGTCCATTTATGTGTCTCGTAGACAATGTCAGTGAGCATCGCAGTACGGACTTTCCCGGTCTGACCAGAGTTGTTCTTTATCTCAGGTCGTCTGGTCAGGTTGGGTCTATTATTATCACATGTAACGAGGTGCAGTGGAAAGCTTTATTGTGCATGCTATTCACTCAGTTCAAATATTCCACACACACAAATAATCAGTGTGAAGCCAAGTGCAATAGATCGGGTGGAGGGGAAATACAGAATGAAGAATATAGTTCATGATACAGAATATCTTACTGAATGTAGTTTTATTATTTCTACCAAACCCCGATTTGTCCGGGTATTTGGAATAATTAACAATATTTTCTCAAGCCACCTTGCATAATTCCGGTCCACCGTTCTACTTGGAGCTGCGTCTTTATAATTGGAGAACTGGAGATCTGTACGAACCCAAATCGTTCATTGACCCCCGATGTAAAATTGGGGTCATGCCGATGTGCATTGGTAAAAGGATTAATGATACAATGCTTCTATTAACTATGAGGCCTCCTTGGTTTGCAAAGGTACAAACAAAAATAAGTTGAAAGGTGCATTGAGATTCAGGTTTCAGGGCCAGGTTTATTATTACCACGTGTATCGAGGCGCACGAATAACGTTGCTTTACACGCGATCCAAAGAGATTAAATACGCCATACAGATATTATCAGTTCAAACTCAATAACAATAGATAAAGCAAAGGGAAGATACGGAATGCAGAACATAATTCGCAGTATGGTGGCGCATCTGTTCCATAGACAACTATTCGCCATGGAGTAGGGACCGTACTATTGTGAAGGCGGCAAGGTAGACGATCTGGTCAACTGTCGGTCCTTCGAAGGCCCCTTTTTTCGAGGGATAAATCATGACTTCAATCTATGCACCGAATTGGAGATACGTATCGCGATATTAAAATGAGTTAACGACAAAGCAGTATAGTCTGTGGAGCATGTGCTGGTAAATGGGACTTATTAATTGGAAATCATAGACTAAGATAGTTGCTGGACTGTTTCTCTGTCGTGTGACTCGTGGCTCTCGGTTCCGTCTATGTAGTTTTTTTCCATTTGTGGTATCACCGTCGTTAGTTAAAGCAAGGCTTCGCTCACAATTCTTTGTATGGCCCGAGCTCTGGGCAGAGTTACTTTCTATACTCCTTGGATGGCAGAAGCCTGGGGTAATCTTAGAAAGGTGTATGAATCGTGAGAGGAATAAATAGTGTGGATGCACTATGTCATTTATCCAGAATGGGGATCAAATAACAGAGGTCAGAGGGTTAAGTTAAGAGAGGCAAGATTTACAAGGAACTGGAACGGAAGACCTTTTCACTCAGATGGTGATGGGTATAAAGATCCAGCTTTCAGAAATGTTAGTTGACACATGTTGAAGATAGCTCGTTTATGCAGCCACAACATTTGGAAAATAGCCACCAAATCGGTTTGAGCAATAAGTAAGCATTATCGGCTATTCCCATTTCTATTGTCCTGCTTGAACTAATTTTGCAGCAATGTTCAGGTGCGATGGCAATGTAATTTCCAGTCCAACTCAGGTGCGTTTGAGTTGTGCGAATTATGCATTTGTTTTGGAATATCAGTTATTTTGTGAGGTCACTCGCTTCGGATAATCGATACGTTTTCGTTACTCCACGGGTGTCATCTCAGTCTTCTGCGTTTATTTTGCTGTACTTTTGTATTTCAGATATCCCGGCAATTACTATGGTCCACAATTCAGTTTCAGCACTTAACTGTATTCTGCCTCCTGTCCCCGTTCCTCATCTTCTCTTCGCTTTGTCCAGCATTTTTTTGTGCTTATCGACTATTCATCGCTTTCTCTTGCATATCAACACCATCTTTGTCACATCTACTATCTTTGTCTCCTTCATTGTACGAACATTTCCGCTCTGATGACGGTTGTTTGATGTCAAATTGTTAGGTTAGGGACGGTCTATAAATGTCACATGTATCGAGGAACAGTGAAACGCTTATCTTTACGTGCTCTACACTCAGATCAGATATACTGCACAGCTCAAACTCAAATACATCAGAGAGAGCAAAGAGCAAAAGACAAAATGCAGAATAGTCCCGCGAGTTTGATGATAAGCTTGGATGATACAGTGCAATTTAAGGCAGAACCTTAGTCTCTAAATAGGAGTCTTAGGTAGGTGCCAGGTGATCTGGGGATGTGTAGGGCGAGGGCGATGTCATCGTACGTGGACTTGTTGTGGCGGTAGGCGAACTGCAGTGGGCCAAGGCCTCTGGGTAGACTGGATTTAATGCGTTCCATAACAAGCCTCCCAAAAACATTTCATGATGGTGAATGCCAAGGCCAGTGTTCGGTAATCGTTTAAACTTGAGGTCTTGCGTTTCTTCGGCACCAAAATGATAGTGGTCTTCTCGATGCAGCTGTGTGCCTGAGCGCGGAGTAGGGAGAGAGATAAAGATGTACGCGAATACACGTATTAGCTGTTCCGCGCAGCTTCTAAAGACACGGCCAGGAACTCCGTCTGGACCTGTTGCTTTTCGTGGGTTTACCCACAGGGAGGCCGCTCTAACATCAGCAACAGCCACCCTGGGGAGAGGTACAATGTAGTTTGCAGAGCCAGGTGTCACCGCCCTGTTGTCCTTCAGCTCGAAGCGGACATAGAAAGTATTCAGTTCATCTGTTTGGCTTGCACATCACCAATGATGTTGCTGAACATTCTTTGCATCCAGTTATCTTAATCAGACCGTGCCACATTCTCCTTGTGTGACCCAGAGATTGTACTGGGATGCAAGTTTGAACCGGTATTGCCTCTTGGCATCCTTGATAGCTTTGCGGAGACCACAGCGTGGCTCCTTAGACAGCTTGGGATCGTTTGACTTGTGTGCATCGGACCTGTGAATATACATCCATGGTTTCCGATTGGGGAGCACTCGGATTGACTTCGGCGGCACAATCTTCCACTCACTTGTTGATGAAGTCAGTCACGGCAGAGGCGCACTCATTCAGGTTAGCTGCAGAATCCCTGACCGCTGACTTAAAGCAGTCGCGTAAGATGTCATCCGTGTCCGTTGTCTAGCTTTTTACAACTCTCTGCATCGGATCCTCCTGCTTCAATTGTTGTTCCTTGTTGGCAGGGAGCAGAAGCATAGCTCGGTTTTTTCAGATTTCCCTGAAATGTGGCCAAGGGACAGGGCGACAGGGAACAATCCCTACAGGATGGATGAGGCGAGCCTGGACATGGGAACACATAGAATGCACTGAAAGGACACAGTGAAACAGGTCAATGCTGAGTAATGTTCCTAGCTCCAGTTTGGTCATTGTATTCTTATTTACAAGGGTGGATGGGCGTATGTTCCTGTGTGTATCTTCTCACACACTGTGGGAGCTCTTTGATGAGACCATCAGGAGCACACATAGAGCCAGGAACACCAGCAGACAGAGACGGGAAAACACGGAGACATAGAGACATGAATACTCACAGAGAGAAGTAGGAACATTCACGGAAACAGGCAGGACCCTCCCCTAATTCTGCGTAGGTTTGCCTTCTCCTGATTTCCAATTTGCGGGAGCACTCCCCTATTTCCACATTTACAGTTTCCCTCCGCTAATTTCATATTTGTTGTTTATCCACCCGCCATACTTCAATAACGGTGCACCCGCAAATCCCCATTTGTGGTGCCCTCCCCTAATTGACCATTTACCGGTGCTCTCCCGTAATTACCATATATAAGGACCTTCCCGTAAAGGATTATTTAATGTGATGTCCCAATATTGGTCAAGCCCCTAATTTGAGTAGTTGAGTGTATAATCACAGTACCGTCGATAAAATGCACAGAAAAACAAGTGAGAAGATTTGTGATCGGTTCTAAGGATGGTCTGTTTCCGCGCTCTATCTCTAAACCAAGTTTAGACTGTGGCAAAGACCAGTGATCAGCAGGTGATGGAAGAGGAAAACAAATATCTTCCACCAACACAGAATAATAAGTTTTGTATCAAAAGAGAATAGAGATACAGAATCTGGAACCCTGCAACAGAACGCTGGAGGAACTCAGCTGGTCAAGCAGGTCTGTGAAGCAACAGGGCTCATTCGACGTTGCGGCCCGATTCCTAGTGAGGTCGAGCACAGGGAGCTGAATTATTGTAAAGTAGGTAAAGCTATAATGGGGACAGGCAGGGAGAACATGAGATGTGCTGTGTAGCATAGTGTATGGCTGAGAGTCGGAATGAGATGTTCCGTCTGTCTGTTCGGTAGGTCATGATGAAGGTCCTGACGGAACAAATGGGAAGTGAGGAGAACGTTTCCACAGAGAGAAATAGACAGGGGAGGGTGGGGACAGACTGACGACACTGGGTGTGAACATATTGTCTGGATGTTGTGGTCTGCCCTAGTTAATTGTGGAAAGCTGCAATAAGTATAGGAGCAAAGCGGTCCTTCTGCAGTTGTGTAGGGACCTGGTTAGACCACATCTGGAGAATTGTGTGCAGTTTTGCTCTCCTAATTTGAGGAAGGACATCCTTGCTACTGAGGCATCTGCAGCGTAGGTTCCGCAGGTTAATCCCCGGGATGGCGGGACTGCCGTATGAGCAAAGATTGAAGACTGGGCTTGTCTTCGCTGGAATTTAGAAGGATGAGAGGGGATCTTATAACGTATCTTAACGTATAACATTATGAATGGACTGGACAAGCCAGATACAGGAAAAATGTTCCCAAATGTTGGGAGAGTCCAGAAACAGGGGCCACAGTCTAAGAATAAAGGGAAAGCCATTTAAAACTGAGGTGAGAAAAAAAACATTTCAGCCAGAGAGATGTGAATTTGTGGAATTCTCTGCGACAGAAGGCAGTGGAGGCGAATTCAGTGGATGAATTTAAAAGAGTTTTGGATAGAGCTCGAGGGGATAGTGGAATCAAGCGATATGGGGAGAACGCAGGCACGGGTTACTGATTGTGGATGGTCAGCCATGATCACAATGAATGGCGGTGCGTACAGGCTCGATGGGCCAAATGGCTTCCTCCTGCACCTATTTTTCTATGCTTTCATGGGTTTACCGGGGAAAGCTGACGGGTGGAGAATTCCATCCCGGATCCAGGGACCGGCTCACAGTGAGTGATAATTGGCCAGGGAACCCATTTAACTGAATTAAAAATTCTTGCTTTTTATTAATGTGTGCTAATTGCGATCTGAACGAATTCTCCGCTGCTCCAGGGATGCGGATTGCCCATGGTTTGGGCAAACCTCGGTGACAGGTAATCAAACCCTGGCCGACTGCTCAGCAGGCAGCTGGTGTGCTGTGATCAATAACTGAACAAAGCAGTCGTACAACAGCATGTATCTTCTCCAGATTTCAGAGCAGCAGTAATGACGACCAGAGGCACCAAATTTAGAAAAAGAAATGCGGTAACTACCCACTGCGAGGAATTATCCCCAAATGATCAATTGATTGACTGCTGGGTAGCAGTTCTCGATCTGTACACCGGATGTCCCCATTATCGAAAAGCTCGATGTTGGGCAACGCCCAGGAATTGTTCACCCGGGATGGAACTAAAATGAGAGTCAGCGCTTCAGTGTCTGAGGAACTAAAAATAGAACTTCGCACAGCTCGCAACAGTTGGCAAATTGAATCTTTGATATAAAATGTTATATTCAAGCAAGTGCGGTTGGTTTCTAAATTATGCCCAACCGTGGAAAAGCAATCAGAGGACAATTCACGACTCATCCCCGGCTGTCTTCCAGTCACACAATCCCACTCTATTTATAGTTATTGAGTCAAACAGCACGACGGAAAACCTTATGGAACAAGCTGACTATGCCACGAAATAGTTCAGTTAGCTTAGTTCAGTGGGACTGAAGGCTGATAAATCCTCAGCGCCTGATGGTCTGCATCACCGAGTACTCAAGGAGATGGCTCTAGAAATCGTGTACGCAAGGGTGATCATTTTCCAATGTTCAATAGACTCAGGATGAGTTCCTGTGGATTGGAGGGGAGCGAATGTTAACCCGTTTTTCAAGAAAGGAGCGAGAGAGAGAAAACGGGGAATTATAGACCAGTTAGCCTGACATCGGTGGTGGGGAAGATGCTGGAGTGAAATATGAATTAAGTAATAACGGCGCATTTGGATAGCAGTAAAAGGATTGGTCCAAGTCAGCGTGGATTTATGATGGGGAAATCCTGCTTGAATATCTTCTGATTTCTTTTGAGGATGTGACAAGTAAAATGGATGGAGAGCCAGTGAATGTAGTGTATCTAGGCGTTCAGGAAGGCTTTGGTAAGTTCCCACACGGAGATTGGTGAGCAGGATTAGAGCACATGGTATTGGGGGAAGGTTATTGACATGGATAGATAATTGGTTTGCAGACAGGAAGGCACTGGCGAATGGAGTGCCGCAAGGCTCGATGCAGGGGCGCAACTATTTACCATATATATTAATGAGTTGGATGATGGAATTAGAAGTAACACTAGCAAGTTTGCAGATGACACAAATCTGGGTGGAGGTTTGAACTGTGAAGAGGATGTTTGGAGGTTGCAGGGTTACTTGGACAGGTTGAGTGAGTGAGAAGATGCAAGGCAGATGCAGTATAATATAGATAAATGTGGGGTTATCCACTTTGGCGGCGAAAACAAATAGGGAAATTATTATCTCGATGGTGTCAGATTCGGGAAAGGAAAGAACCAGGGGCCACTGTCTAAGAATAAAGGGGAGGCCATTTAAAACGGAGTTGCAAAAAAAAAAATCACCCAGATATTTGTGACTTCGTGGAATTCTCTGCCACAGAAGACAGTGGAGGCCAATTCACTGGATGCATTTAAAAGTGAGTTGGACAGAGCTCTTGGAGCTAGTGGAATCAAGGGATACGGGGGGAAGGCAGGCACGGCTTACAGATTGTGGATGATCAGCCATGATCACAATGAATGGCGGTGCTGGCTCGAAGGGCCAAATGGCCACCTCCTGCACCTATTCATCTATGTTTCTATGTCTCTAATACCCGTTCACTATGTGTAGTCCATTTAATCGACCGGGGCAATTCACCGCAACCATCGTGTCGGCGGTCCACATACCACACAAAGCCAACATCAATGTGGCAGCGGATGAATTATACTCGGTCATGAACCCTCTTTAAGAACCAAACCCTATGGTACTGTTCATCATTTGCGATGAACTCAACCAATCTAGCCTCAGGAATGCACAGGTAACTAAAATCAACATCTCTCTCTCTCTCCCAGCCCATCCCCCTCGGCAGGGCTTAAACACTCTGACCTACACGACCCAGTAGGTATGCCTGCCGTTCCATTTGTCGCTATCGTTTGTCATCCGATCATTTATTGGTGGTGCTCCTGCTGGCTTTCAGAAAGATTTAAGAACGAAGCACCAACGAAAAGATCAACACAGCAGTGGTCTGAGGAGACCGGGGGTTTCCATTAGGTCTGACCTCAGTCGATGAAGTGGAACTCTTATTAAGCTATTTGCAGTTTTACCGAGCGAAGGCACAGTAATCGGTCCGATTGGATAAGCGTTGGGGAACATTGAGTCGTAATATGAAGGCGGATTATCAGGAAATCAACTCAATCGAAGACCGGGCTGCATACAAAGACTGTGGCAAAGCTCAATAATGATCAGTTAATGGACGACGAAACAAATCTGTCATCAAACAATACAAATCTTTCATTTCAAAAGAGAATACAGATGCTGTAATCTTGAATAAAGAGACATAACTCAGCGGGTCATGCAGCATCCGTAGAAGCAGCTGACATGAGTTGAAGATTCGGGGCCATGAGACGGAGCAGAATGCATCAATGATTAGAAAGTTGGAAAGTAAATGATGGGGCCGATCAGTGACAACATGTGAATGTTCCTGTGTAGCGTAGTGCGTGGCTGGGGATCAGAGTGAAGATGTTCCGTCTGCCTGTACGGGAGGACTGGATGAAGCTCACGACGGAACAGATGGGGAGTGAAGAGAGAGGTTCCACTGAATGGAATAGACAGAGAGCGGGTGGTGAACAGAGTGGCGTCACTTGGTGTTAAATATTATCTGGGCATGTTGGGATCTGTCCTCGTCTGGGGTGGGAATCTGCAATAAAGGGATAAGGAAGATGCACTTCCGTTTACAGGGCAACGGCTCAGGAATGGAAATTCCATCCCCGATGCAAAGACGACCTCACAGTGAATAATAATTGACTATGGGATCCATTTTACTCCAGAACACCTTCCTGCATCATTTATAGGTTCAAGGTGAATGTGGAAAAGATTTGTAGGAACCTGGTGGGTAACTTTTTCACGCAAAGGATGGTGGATGTATGGAACAAGCTGCCAGAGGAGGTCGTTGAGGCAGGGACTGTCCAAACATGTAAGAAGCAGTTAGACAAGTACATGGATCGGACAGATTTGGAGGCATGGGGGCCAAACGCGGCCAGGTGGGAGTCGTGTAGCTGGAACATGTTGGCCGGTGTGGACAAGTTGGGCCGAATGGCCTGTTTCCACTCTGTATCGTTCTATGACTATGAGTCTATGCATGAATTTCTATCAGAATTAAGTATCTGTATTAAACATTAACACCTCTCACCTTAAACCCATGCCCTATCGTGCTTGATTTTCCTACCCTGTTAAATAGACTGTGCATTCACTCAATTTATTCCCCTCATACCCATTTCGCCTGTAGAGGTCACCTCTCAGGCCCATGTGCTCCTGATTGATTACCTGCGGGAAAGACAGCCAGATAGCGTGTTAGCTTTCTAGATAGCCAAATACCTGCATTGCTAGATAGCTTGAACGCTAGACAGATGGATGGTGTGATAGTGTGATAGCTGGATCTCTGCATAGCAAAGATAGTAGCTAGTTGCGTAGGCAGCTCTTTGTGGAGTGCGGTCTCTCGCTCGCTCGCTCTCGGGGTGGGGGGGGGGGTGAAAGGGAGAACGAGAGAGACCTATTTCGATCTAGCTAGATAGCTCATTAATCGCTATAAAACTTTCTTGCGATCTGGCTCGTGAGCTGTCTACTGGTATAGCTGGCTAGATGCCTAGCTCTCACTAACCATCTAGCAAAGCTCCATCAAGCTAAACCGCTATCTGGCCGCCCAAGCTGCTGGCTAACAATCTAGTTATCTAGTTATCTATCTCTCTAGCCCTCAGGCAAGTTAGTGACCTAGCTATGTTGCTACCAAAATAGTTAACTCTTTACCTATCATTCAAGCTATCTCGAGTTGGATTGCTAGCCAGCAGGATAGACTGCCAGACAGCGTGTCAGCTATCTCGCTAGCAAGATAGTGAACTAACTAGATAGCTATCTACATGCAATGCTAGACAGCTAGAAAGCTGGATATCTGTATATCAGCTATCAGCGAGATAGCTGGAGATATTGATAGTAAATAGGTAGCTCTCTATCTAGGCAGATATTTGAGGGGTGCGCTCTCTCTCTCTCTCTCTCTCTCATCCTCTGTGGGCCTCGTGAGAGAGGGAGATCTTGTTGAGTGGGAACGATAGGTGAGCCATGATAGAATGCAGGAGTGGCCTCGATGGGCCTTGGTGCACTAACTCTGCTGCTATGACTTTTGTACCCAGTGTTCTTTTTTAACAGTGCACTGCAGCATCCTCACACAGCGCACCCCAGTGGACGTACAGTGGCAATAGATTGTCACAGCGCCCTCCCGTGGATGAACATCAGCAGTACAATGCAACATCGAGGCACAACAGCCCTCACTGTCTGTACAATATAAGTGCATCGCAGCATCAGCATTGCTTATGATGAACCTTGTGTTCCCAATGCGAAACACGCAAATCGTGGTAGTACGTTTAGAGTAATAAATTAGCCACGTAGAATGCTTGCTATATTTGACCGAGTCATTGAATATGAGTCAGATGTCAATATTCAACTTTAGAGAACTTTACTTCGGCCGCTTTTGCAGCATTGTGTACAGTTATGTTCGCTCTCGTACACGAAGGATATGGGCGCTTCGGAAATCGTGTTCAAGACGTTTACAAGAACATCGCCTGGAGCGTATGAACAACCAGACGTTGGACTGATTCATCGGAGTTCGGGCAGTAACCTGATAGATCGATAGCAAATTATGAGAGGCAAAGATATGGTAAACAGTCAGAACATTCCTCTCAAGATTGAAATATCAAGTATTGAAGGCCACCCCTTTATGGTGAAAGGGATGAAGTTTAAACGAGGTGTGCGGGGAAAGCAAGGGGCAGTAAGTCCATCGAACGCATGAGTGATAAGGAATAGGAGTAGAACGCATGGGTGATAAGGAATAGGAGTAGAATTAGACCATTCGGCCAATCGTCTTATCCGCCAATCTTTTTCCCTCCAAACCCCATTCTCCTGCCTTCTCCCCATAACTTCTGATACCTGTATTAATCAATAATCTTTCTGTCGACGCCTTTAAATATCCACTGACGTAACCTACACAGCCTGTTGTGGCAAATAATTCCACAAATTCATCACCTTCTGACTAAATACATTTCTGATCAACTTCAAAAGGGAGCGTAGATTAATTCTGAGGAAATGATCTCTTGTCCGAGACGCTCCTACAAGTGGAAACATACTTTCCACATCCACTGGATCTAAACCATTCACATATCTGTATGTTTCAATGAGGTCCACCCTCATACCTCTAAACTCCGAGTGCAAGCCGGGAGCCGACCTAACCCTCGCCATAGGTTAACTTATTGCTGGGATCATTCCTGTAAACCTCCTCTGGAACCTCTCCAGAGCCAGCACACCTTTCCTCTGATATGGTGCCCAGAATTGCTCACAATATTCCAAATGCGGCCTTCCCAGCGCCTTGTATCGCCTCAACATTACATCCGTGTTTCTGTATACAAGTCCTCTTGAAATAAATGCAAGCACTGAGTTTGCTTCCATTAGACAATAGAACAATAGACAATAGGTGCAGGAGTAGGCCATTTGGCCATTCGAGCCAGCACCACCATTCCATGTGATCATGGCTGATCATTCTCACCGATTCAACTTGCAGATAAAAAAATTGGGAATAATAATAATAATAATAATAATAATAATAATAATAATAATAATAATAATAATAATAATAATAATAATAATAATAATAATAATAATAATAATAATAATAATAATAATAATAATAATAATAATAATAATAATAATAATAATAATAATAATAATAATAATAATAATAATAATAATAATAATAATAATAATAATAATAATAATAATAATAATAATAATAATAAACATTTATTTTTTATAGCGCTTTTCCAAATGCTCAAAGACGCTTTACAAAACAGTCAAGACATAAAAACAAACAAACGAACAAAAGATTTGTCCTGACGGAGAAGCGGCGAACAAACAGCGCCAGCGTCCTCACACGTCAGGGTCCGGCTGTGGACAATAAAGAACACAAGACACACAATTACAATTTTAACACAAACAGCCATCACAGTGATTGCTCCAGGCACACCCTCACTGTGATGGAAGGCAAAGAAAAGTCTTATCTCCTCCTCATTCTTCTCCCGTGGTGCCATGAGGCGATGGAGGCACTCGACTTTTGAAGCCCCCACCGGTCGATGGAAAGTCCCAGGGCCGAGCCGAGCAGGCCGATGAAGGTTCTGAGCCCCCACCGGGCGATGGAAAGTCCCAGGCCGAGCCGAGCAGGCCGATGAAGGTCCTAAGCCCCCAACGAGTGATGGGAAGTGCCGCGGCCAGGCCACGCAGGGCGACGAGGGCCCTGCGAGCGGGTCGATCAAACATTGCGCTTCGGGGCGGTCGATGCTGCTACGGCTGGAGCTCCCGAAAGCCGGTCGCCAGCCAGGGACCTGCGAACTCCAGATGTTGCGGTCTGCAGGGCCCACGGCCGAAGCTTCCGAGATGGCAAGTCCAGGCCCCGCGACCGAAGTCTTCAAGGTCGATCCTAGCTGGAGGCCGCCGACTCCACGGTGTTAGGCCGTAGCACGAACGGAGATACGACACGATAACCAGCACTCCCAAGTCCCTTTGCACTTTCGATTTATGGGTTATTTTCCCACTTAGACAATAGTCTACGCCATTATTCATACTACCAAAATGCAGTACTCCGCACTTTGCTACATTATATTCCATCTGCCGCTTCTCTGCCCATCCCCCAACATGTCCAAGTCCTTCTGCGGAGTCCATGCTTTCTCTAAACTACCTGCCCTTCCACCTCTTTTCGTAACATCCGCAAACTTGGCCACAAAGCCTTCAATCCCCTCGTCCAAATCATAATATAAAACGTGGAGTAGCGGACAAACACCAATCCTTGAAGATCTCCACTATTTACTGTTGGCCAACGAGAAAAAAATCCCCCTTTATTGCCACTCTTTGTCTTCTGCCATCCAGCCAACCAGTTATCCATGCTGGTATCTGCCCTTTGACAGCGTGGGCTCTCATCTTCATAAGCAGCCATCTTGTGACACCTTATCAAAGGTTTTCTGAAAATCAAAGTAAACAACATCTACTGTCTCTCCTTTGGCTGTATTGCTATTTACTTCTTCAGATAATTCCAGCAAATTTATCAAACACGACCTTCCCTTCACAAAGCCATGCCAACTTATGCCTATTTCATCGTGCACTTATAAATAATCTGTCACATCATCCTGTATAACGGGTCCTAAAATCTTACCACCCACTCCACTGGTGTTGGAGGCAGATACAATAGTGATATTTAAGACAAGTTCAGATTTTCAGGTAATGAAGGGATATGCATTGTGAGCAGGCAGGTAAGGGTGGTCGTCTCATGTTCGGCACAGCCATTATTTGCCGAAAGTCCTGCCGTGCCTTGTACTTCGTGTAGGAAAGAAATGCAGATGCTGGTTTAAATGGAAGGTAGACACAAAATGCTGGTGTAACTCAACGAGACAGGCAGCATCTCTGGAGAGAAAGAATGGGTGACGTTTCGGATCGAGACCCTTCTTTAGACTGATGTCGGAAAAGGTCGGCGGGAAAGAGATAGAATGTTGTCGGAGACAGTGAGACTGGTGGGAGAGCTGGGAAGGAGGAGGGATGGAGAGAGAGGGAAAACAAGGGCTAATTGAAGTTAGAGAAATCAATGTTCATATCGTTGGTATGTTAGCTGCCCAAGTGAAGTATGAGGTGCTGTTCCTCCAATTTGCGCTGGGCCTCACTCTGACAATGGAGGATGCCCAGGACAGAAAGTTCAGATTGGGAATGGGGGAGCGGGGGTGAGTTAAAGTGCTGAGCAACCGGGAGATCAGGTAGGACTGTGTGGGACTGTTCAGCGAAACATTCGCCGAGCATGCGCTTTGTCTCGCCGATATCACTCCAGCAGTACTATCCCACAGTATACCGTTATACCAGTACTACCCCACAGTGCGTCACTCCATCAGTACTATCCCACTGTATACCGTTATACCAGTACTACCCCACAGTGCGTCACTCCATCAGTACTATCCGACAGCGTACCATTACACCAGTACTACCCTACAGTGCGTCACTCCATCAGTACTATCCGACAGTATACCATTACACCAGTACTACCCTACAGTGCGTCACTCCATCAGTACTATCCGACAGTATACCATTACACCAGTACCACCCTACAGTGCGTCACTCCATCAGTACTATCCAACAGTATACCATTACACCAGTACTACCCCACAGTGCATCACTCCATCAGTACTATCCAACAGTATACCGTTACACCAGTGCTACCCTACAGTGCGTCACTCCATCAGTACTATCCCACAGTATACCGTTACACCAGTACTACTCCACAGTGCGTCACTCCATCAGTACTATCCCACAGTCTACCGTTACACCAGTACTACCCCACAGTGCGTCACTCCACCAGTACTATCCAACAGTATACCATTACACCAGTACTACCCTACAGTGCGTCACTCCATCAGTACTGCCGCAGGGTGTCACTACCAATTCCATCCCACATTATGTCATAACAATAGTACTACCGCATAGTCTGTCACTCCATCAGTACTACCCCACAATGTGCCATTACATCAATAATACCCCACGTTAGGTCACTCGTCAATACTACTTCACAGTCTGTCACTCCATCAGTACTACATGTTACTCCATCAGTAGAACCCAAGAGCGTGTATGACACAGTATGTCATTCCATCATTTCTGCCCCACGGTGTTTCACACTGTCAGTACTACCTTAGGTATGTAATTTCATCCGTACTACCCACAGCTTTCCCCCCCTTCAGTAATACCATCGAATGTGTCACTCCAACAGTGCTACCCCAAAATGTATCAGTCCTTCAGTACTACCCCACAGGATGCTAATCCATAAGTACTATCCCACAGCGTGTCAATCCATCAGTACTACCATATCGTCTGTTACTCCATCATTACTGCATCACAACATGTCATTCATTCGGAACTATCCCATGGAATGCCATTGCATCAATACTACTAAATGGATAGTCATTCCATCAGTACTATCCCACAGTTTGCATTCGATCAGTTCTCCCCCTCAATGTGTCACTCCATCAGAACTACCCTATAATGTGTCATTACATCAGTAGTATCCCATTTAGTTTCACACCATTAATACTATCCCACAGTGTGCCACAACATCAGTACTACCATATCGCTTGTTCCTCCATCAGTACCACCTTGTGTATTATTCCATTAGTACTATCACACAGGGTGTCACTCTATCAGTTCTATCCAACGGTGTGTCACTCCATCAGTACTACACAATGAGTCCTTCAATCAGTACTACCCTACAGTGCTTCAATCCACCAGTATTACTCTGGTATATGTCTATCCAACAGTACTACACCGCAGGGTGTCACACAATCAGTACTATTCCACAGTATGCTATTGCGTCAGTACTGCCACATAGTGTCACTCCATCAGTACTACCACAAAATGTGTCACTCCACCAGCACTACCCACAGTGTGCCACTGCATCAGTAATAAAATATAGTTTGTTACTCCATCTGTACTACCCTACACTTTGCCACTTCATCAGTGCCTCCCCATAGAGCATCGCACCATCAGGAATATCACTCGGGTTATCATTGCATCAGTATGTGTGTCACTCCATCAGAACAATACATTATCACTCCATCAGTACTACGACGCAGCGTGTCACTCCATCAGTATTTCCCACAGTATGTCACTCCATCAGCCCTATCTCACTGTGTCACTCCATCAGTAATTCCCCACAGTTTCACTCTATTATTATTTCCCCACAATGCCTCACGCCATTAGCACTACCCGATGTTTATCATTCAATCAGGACTATCCCAGTTGGTCACTCCATAAGTGCTGCCACAAATTGTGTCATTCCATCAGTATTGCCACTCAGTGTATCACTGCATTAGTACTACACCACAGTTTGTCATCCCCATAGTACTACCGCTCAGTGTTTCACTCCGTCGGTGAAACCACACAGTGTCTCACTGCATCAATACAACTCCATATTGTTACACTACATCGGTACTGCCCCACATCATGTCACTCCAGTGCAACCCTAGAACGTGTCACTCCATCAGTACTCTCCGCAGTTTTTTCTTCCATCAGTACTCCCCAAAGCGTTTCACTCCATTAGGACTACCTCAAATCTGCCATTCCATCCGCATTACCCCACGGTGTTCTAACCCATCGCTGCGACTCCATAGCGTGTAATTCCATCACTATTTCACCACAGTTTTTCATCGCAACTGTACTACCGCAGAGCGTGTCAGTCCGTCAGTATTACTGCGTCACTCCAACAGAATGTGCTATTACATCCGTGCTACCCCACAGTGTGTCATTCCATCAATACACCCCCACAGTACGTCATTACACCAGTACTACTCCACAGTGTTACACTCCATCAGTACAACACTGGAGCGTGTCACTCCATCAGTACTACCCTACAATATGTTATTCCATCAGTACTACACCACAGTGATGCACTCCATCAGTACTGCCTTAAGCTTGTTATTCCATTATGTACAACCACACGGACTCATTCAATTAGTATTACCCAACAGTGTAACCCTCCATCTGTACTGCCCCACCGTCAGTCCTACTTCAGTGTGGAAGTCACAATGTGCAACCCGACAGTACCACCGAACATTGTGTCAATACTTCAGTACTCGCCCACTGTGCGCCATTCTGTCCATACTACTCCCAGTGTGTCATTCAATCAGCACTACACCGAAGTATGTCACTCCATCAGTACAACCGCGCAGTGTGTCACTCCATCAGTACTGCTCCACAGCGTGTCACTCCATCAGTTTTACCCCAAGTGGTGGGGTGATGGAGTGACAAACTGCGTGGTAGTACTGATGCAATGACATGAGTACTACCACACAGTTTGTCACTCCGTCTGTACTACTTCAGTGTGGAACTATATCAGTGCGACCCCAGGGTGTCAGTCCATCAATTCTACGCCACAGTGTGCCAGTTCCTCAGTACTCACTCACAATGTATCACTCCATTAGTTAACTCCACAGTGTTTCATCCATCAATTCTTCCGCACAGTACGTCATTACAACAGAACTACCTCACAATTTGTCACTAAATCAGTATTATTCCACTGTGTGTCACTTCGTCAGTACTACTCCACAGTTTGTCATAACAACAGTACTACTCATTGTGTCGCTCCATCAGTATTACCCACAGTGTGTTACTACATCAGTAGAGGCCCATAGTGTATAACTCCATCAGAACTACTGCAAAGTGTGTCACTTCATCAGTACTACTGCAGTGTGTCACTCCATCTGTACCAAACCACAGTGTGTTAATCCACACGAACTGCATCAACTGGTGTCAATCTATCAACAATACAGTGTAGTGCTGAAGTTTTCAAAGTAGGAGGCTCTGTCATGATGCAGAAGCTGACTGAACTCTTCCAGTCCATGTGGAATGAAGGGAAGGTCCCACAACAGCTGAAAGATGCCAGCATAGTCCACATCTACAAGAGGAAAGGCAACCGCCAGTCTTGCGACAATCATCGAGGCATCTCCCTCCTGTCCATAGCTGGGAAGATCTTGGCTCGTATCCTGCTCAACCGTCTCATTCAACACCTTGAGCAGCGTCTCCTTCCAGAAATCCAGTGTGGTTTCCATGCTGTCGACATGATATTTGCTGCACGCCAACTCCGGGAAAAAGGCCAAGAGCAGCACAGCGACCTGTTCGTGACCTTCGTCGATCTGACAAAGGCCTTCGACGCTGTCAGCAGAGATGGCTTGTGGAAGATAATGCAGAAGTTTCGCTGTCCCAGCAAGTTCAGCACGATTGTCCGGCAGTTCCATGACGGCACGATGGTGAAAGTGCTAGACGATGGAGACGAGTCGGAAGCCTTTCCAGTGACAAACGGCGTGAAGCAAGGTTGTGTTCTTGCCCCTACACTCTTCACCATGGTCTTCTCTGCCATGCTGACTGATGCCATCCGTGACTGCCAGGATGGAATACACATCAGCTACAGGACTGACAGCAGGCTGTTCAACCTCAGGCGCCTGCAAGCTGTTACAAAGGTGAAGGAGACCATCATCGGAGATTTCTTGTTTGCTGATGACTGCGCCCTCAACGCCAGCACAGAAAAGAAGATGCGGCATGAAATGGACTGCTTCTCACAGGCCTGTGACAACTTTGGTCTCTCCATTAGCACCAAAAAAGTCTGAAGTTATGTACCAGCCCGCGCTTGGAAAGCCCTACCAGGAACCACACATCACGGTGAAGGGGCAGAATCTACAGGCAGTTGACAGCTTTACGTATCTGGGTAGTACACTCTCGCGAGTGGTGAACATTGACGTTGAGGTTAACAACAGGATTGCCAATGCCAGCGCTGCATTTGGGCGACTCCGTGGGAAAGTTTGGGAGCGGAGAGGACTCGGCCTTATCACCAAGCTGAAGGTCTACTGTGCAGTGGTACTCACCACTCTTCTCTATGCCAGTGAGACCTGGACTGTCTACAGCAGACATGCCAAACAGCTCAACCACTTTCACTTGAGCTGCCTACGTAGACTCCTTCACATCAGGTGGCAGGACAAAATTCCCGACACAGAGGTCTTGGAACGGGCCGGAATCCCCAGCGTCCACACCCTCCTACGGAAAGCCCAAGCCAGATGGGCAGGCCATGTCGTCAGAATGCCCGAGAGTCGACTGCCAAAACAGCTTCTGTATGGAGAACTGTGTCAGGGCAAGCGCTCAGTAGGAGGACAGAAGAAACGGTTTAAGGACTGCCTCAAAGTGTCCCTCAAAGACTTGGACATCAACCTCAGCACTTGGGAGTCTCTTGCTCTGGACCGTCCAACCTGGCGTAGCAAGCTCAGCACAGGAGCCCGTGCAGCAGAGAACAGACGCACTGCAGAGACCCAGAGGAAACGCACCGCGCGCAAGGCCCGGGCTACCCCCACTTCCACTGCAGCACCCATCCACTTGTGTCCTACGTGTGGGCGTGCCTTCCGGGCCCGGATTGGCCTCACCAGTCTCTTCAGGACCCACAGGCACCAATCCTCCAACTGAAAGTGAAGTCATGGTCATCTTCGAACCCGTAGGACGAACAACAACAACAACACAGCGCATTGTGTCACTCCATCAGTACTACCTCCACATTCTGTCACTCCATTAGTGTACTGCACAGTGTGTAATTCCATCAGTACTACTGCGCAGTGTGTCACTTCATCAATACAACTCCAAAGTGTGTCACTCCATCTGTACCAACCCACAGTGTGTTAATCCACCATTACTACCATACATTGTGTCACTCCATCAGTTCCACTGCACAGTGTGTCACTCCATCAGTAATGCCCCACACCGTGTCACGTCGTCACTAAAACACACAGTATGCCATTACGTCATTCCAAACACACATGTTCACACCGTCAAACACAGTCAAACACGCACACACACATACCCGCGCACGAAGACACACACAATCTCCCAAATGCAATCACAAACAATCAAGTATACTCTCACACATTCTCCCATACAATCACACGTACACATGCACTCACACTAACAGATATTCACACGCACTAGCACGAAGAGACACGCACACATTCGCACACACTTACACACGAACACATTCTCTGACAACACCATCATATACTCTCCCACACCCACACACACACACACACACTCACACACACACACACACACACACACACACACACACTATCAAAGAATTACATAACAGGCGAACACATTCTCTGACAACACTATCATATACTCTCCCACACACGCGCGCACACACACACACTATCAAAGAATTACATACTCAAACACTCTGACAAACTCACATTCCACATATTCTCTCACATTCTCACAAACAGCCACACACACGCACAGACGCAAACACTGTCCTTCACAAACCCACATGCACTCTCCTACTCAGAGACCCATGTACATTCAATCGCACTTGCATCCACACTTACTAATGCTCACAAACTCACACGCACATTCACGCACACGCACAGACAGACACACACACACACACACACACAAATATAGGCACTCTTACAAACTCTACCGATCTCTCATACGCAGACCCGCATGCACACGTGCACATTTTGGGATTGAGTGTATCCTTGGATGTTCGCAGCGAGCAGCGCAGCACAGCGTGGCCGGGGTGTTAACGATGAGCGGGGCCAAGCCCTTCAGCCGGCCCGGTAGGCCCGGCTCGCCCACCGCGGATGGCGATGAGAGCCGCGCCTCGGGAGCGAGGTGGGAGCCGCGAGGAACCGCAGAGAGCGAGGTGGACCGTCGGAGAACGAGGAAGGCCGCCGAGAACGAAGGGGCGACCCGCCGTGCGGCGGCAGGGAGCGTTTGTAACTTTGTCGGCGTCAAAATGGGGCGACACTTTTGTACTGCCTAGGTGAGGTCTGCAACATGATGTTACCGGGTTGGCTGCAAAACTAAGCATTTCACTCTACCTGGGTAAGTGATAATAAAGTATCATTGAATCATTGAAATTCCTGCAACCGCATACACTAACGCACACACACACACACTCATTTGCACAATCTCACACATTCACACTCGCATACACGTGCTAACACACTCTTGCACGGACTCGCACACTCGCACTGTCACACACAATCAATATCCAATGCGAGGCAGGCTGCACCTCTGGAGAAATCTAGTTGAGTATGTCAGTTTAGTGCAATTTATTGTCACGTGTACCGAGGTACCGTGAAAAGATTTTGTTGCGTGCTACCCAGTCAGTGGAAACAAAATACATTATTACAGTCGAGCCATTTACAGATTATAGATAGATACATGATAAGGGGATAACGTTGAGTGCAAAGTAAAGCCTGCAAAATCCGATCGAGGATAGTCCGAGGGTCAACAAAGAGGGTGATAGTAGTTCAGCACTGCTTTCTGGTTGTGGTGGGATGATTCCGTTGCCTGATAACAGCTGGGAAGACGCTGTCCCTGAAACTGGAGGTGTGCATTTTCACACTTCTATACATTTTGCCTGATGGGACAGAGGAGAAGCAGGAGTGGCTAAGGGTGCGACTCGTCCTTGATTATGCTGCTGGCCTTGCCGAGGCGGCGTGGTTTATAAACTGAGTTAATATATGGGAGGTTGGTTTGTGTGATGGTCTGGACAATTCACTGCAATTTCTTGCGTTCTTATATGGAGCTGTTCCTAAACCAAGCTGTGATGCATCTTGATAAAATACTTTCTATGGTGCATCTGTAGATGTTGGTGAGAGTTGTAGAGGGCACGCCGAACTGGCTAACCCTGCTAAGGACATGGATGGGTGAAGTTTCGGTACGGGAACTTTCTTCAGACTGATTGTGGTGGAACGGGGGAACAGCAGGACAAAGCGAGTTGATCGATGACCGGGTGAATACCGTTTTCATTGTCAGGTTGGAGGTAAGGGTTGAGCAGGATGGAATTATAAAGAAAGAGGAAGTAATATCGGTTGAAGTTGTGGTGGAGGGGATGTATTGGTGCGAGTCCGGATGAAGCACGAGGAGGAGCGAGGGGGAAGTGGGAATTTGCACTTAGTTACCTAACATTGGATAATTCAAAGTTCATACCATTAGGAATTCTCTGCCTCAGAAGGCAGTGGAGGCCAATTCTCTGAATGCACTCAAGAGAGAGCTTGATAGAGCTCTTAAGGATAGCGGAGTCAGGGGGTATGGGGAGAAGGCAGGAAAGGGGTAGTGATTGAGAATGATCAGCCATGATCACATTGAATGGCGGTGCTGGCTCGAAGGGCCGAATGGCCTCCTCCTGCACCTATTGTCTATAGTCTATTGTTGCAAGGCACCAAGGGCGGAATATGAAGTGGCGTTCTTTCAGTTTGCATGTCGCTTCAGTCTGGCAATAGATGAAGCAAAGGACAGAAAGGTCAGTGTGGGAAGGCGAGTTACAACGGGAAGATCCGGGAGGCCTTGACGGAACGACGGTAAGTGTTCGGCCGAACGGTCGCCGAGTCTCCACTTGATCACGCCGATGCAAAGGAGACCATATCTGGAACACCGCATGCAATAGAAGGGATTAGATGAGGTGCATGTGAACATCAGCCTCACCTGGAAGGGCTATTGAAGTGTGAGGGAACGGGGTAGAGAGACATTCCATGGTGGCTGGCCGTTTTAACCGCACTTCGCAAGAAAGGCCTTGGAGAGGGAGGTGAGGGCGAGCAGGAGGAGTGTTGGGGAAAAGAGAGAGACAGATAGGGAGTACGGTGATGAAAGGAAGAGATAGCGGAGAAGACGAAAGAAGAGATGGAGGGAGAGTTAAGTAACAAAGGGAGAGTGGGAACATGAAAAGAGAGCGGAGTTCAGATCGCGTGGGTTGGCAAAACGGAGCGATGGAAGGGTCAGATAGATAGAAAGAAACGGAGGGATAAATGCAATGGGAGTGAGAAGGAGGGGGTGGGTTAGGAGAGAGCGGTTGACAGAGAGATGGCGGCGTCGAGAGGAAGATTAGAGATGGTAGGAGAGAGTGATAGTTCAGAGAGAGCGACAGCAGTAAGGATGGAGGGAGAGAGAAAGGGAGGAGTGAGATGTGCCGGATCATTCGCTGTTTTATTTGGGTTTCGGACAATTCTGAAGCCACAATGTTTCTGTTCTCTGAGTGTCGTGAGTCTTTGGGTCGTTCCTCCTCAGAGGTGACGAAGGCAGAGAATGTTATTGTCCCGGCGCAAAATCAGACCGACTGCAGGCAAGCAAGGAGTGAATGGTTACCAGCCTCGCCGGGAGTGTGGGGGTGAGGTTGCAATCAGTTAAGCCGCGATCATATTGAGTGGTGAAGCAGAGTGGAGGGGCCACTTTAGTGCGAGGTGGTCTGTTGATCTAATTCCTCAAGCTGTGGACAAATGTCGCCCAGTCCACATTCAAACTGGGCACCAGAAGCCCTGAGAGGGTCCCTGGAATTTGGGATTGCCTTAGTGAGTGAAACGGATTGAATGAAATCAGACAAACAACATGAAGCGGAGAGTTGGACTTGATGGAGTTTGAAACAATATCCCCTTTGCTGGAACAATGCCGCTCCCAATTTCCATCCCTCAGTATCGCCACCATTCCCAGTCTTTGGAGTTTCTCAATCAATTCCCTGAATAAATCACGACCTGTCTCAGCAGGGATTTCACTTGGCTGATGTCATCTATTTGCGAATCATTTCAAAATCTCTATTTTTTAACTCTGTTGAAACTTCGCTGTCCCGGTGGAGACGGAAAATGGTATAAAATCTCCGGGAATGTTCAGCCCCGGCATTTCATTCCGAGAGATTACCGGTAGCTCACGGGGACACGTCGCTGGGCAGAGAAAATGGGGGAAAAGCTTTGGGAATATTTCGACGTGGAGAAAATCTTGTACGTGATCATTGCTGCCGTTGGAGTCCCTGGTAAGTGAGCAGAACAATTCAAAATTTATAACTCCGTCTGTGCACCGGTGTTGCCCTGAATCTGATTCTGTTACAAGATTCCCAACTGATAATCGTTGTTCAAGTATATGTGAAGTATATCAATCCTCTCAGTGAAATATTTTTGAATTAACGCTGTGATTTTTCTTATTTTCAGACAGCCCAAACTAACCCTCTCTTTCTCCCACTGCCGGGACCCACTAGAATGTTGTTCTTGCCTTCAGTGGGACCTTGACCAGAGTTGTCCCAGTGCTCGGGACAGGCAGCTCTCCGGGACGGTGTGACTGGGAAGGGGTTTACATTGTGAAGTTCACTGTGTCTGAGTTATTGATCAGAGTGAACACCCGCTCCTGTGGACACGTCTCACTGTGGAGTCTGTCACAGTCGGATTCAACCTGCCTGTTGGTCGATAATTGGATCGATCTCCTGAACTGGTGGCCGCGGATCTACCGGCGTGTGTTGTTACCGAACTGAGGAATGAATCCATTAACGGAGCCACTCTGCTGCCGGACCCTAAGTTGTCCCTGCCTTCCCTCTGGAACCCTCCTCGTCCCCATCAGATGCCGAGTTCCTAGAGCCCCGGTTAAACGCGGCCGGTCACGGTTAAGTCTGTGAAACCGACCCCATCAGAGACTGTGAGCGGGGTTAACTGTAGACAGGACCATTCCGCCTATTGTAGCGGGCGGCTGCTCGTTCCCTCCCCGCCCTTTACCCCGCCCGTCGCCTTATCTCCTCTCCCCTGAAGCAGGCAGGTCGGGCACAGTCGGAGCCGGGTCTGACATTGTTAAACCTGCAGCCGCGCACCGACTCCAACACTCCTGATCTCCAGCTGAAAGTGGAGCCGGTGTTCAGCCCCGGAGACCGTGTTCAGTAATGTCCAGTGTCCGCTCCCCTTCTCTTTCCGCAGTGAATTTAGTGGCGATTGTGATCCTGTCCCGGGGAAAGTGCGGCCTCTCCACCTGCACCACTCGCTACCTGGTGGCCATGGCAGCGGCCGATCTACTCACCCTGATCACCGAGGTCATTTTGTTTCGGATCCGATACCATTACTTTTATTGGAGTTTCCTGTCCATCTACCCTGTGTGCAGTGTTATCCTTGTACTGAGGACTGCAGCTACACGCTGTTCTGTCTGGTTCACCGTCACTTTCACCTTTGATCGCTTTGTCGCCATTTGTTGCCAGAAGCTGAAAACAAAATATTGCACCGGGAAAACTGCGGCTGCGGTTCTCGCAACAGCCGGCGTTCTGCTGTGTCTGAAAAACGTTCCCCGCTACTTCACACTGGAACCCTGGAGAATCATCGACAATGTCCCGTGGGGCTGTGACCTGGTGGACAGTGCTTACACTGACCCCGGGTGGGTGGCATTTGACTGGATCGACACGGTTTTAACTCCGCTCCTCCCTTTCGCTGTGATCCTGCTGCTCAACGCTCTGACAGTCCGGCACATTTTAGTGGCCAGTCGGGTCCGTCAGGGGCTGAGGGGGTCAGAGCAAGGGGGAGAAGCGCAGTGACCCGGAGATGGAGAGCAGGAGGAGGTCTGTGGTTTTACTCTTCACCATCTCTGGCAGCTTCATCCTCCTGTGGATGACCAACGTTGTAAACTTCGTCTATTATCAGATCACAGGGATTGGGACTGATATGAATGATTCTCAATGGATCTTTAACAACGTCGGGTTTTTGCTGAGGAATGTCAGCTGCTGCACCAACACATTTATTTACGCGGCGACCCAGTCCAAGTTCAGGGAGCAGGTGAAGAGCGCGGTGAAATATCCGCTCACCTCAGCGCTGCGGCTCATTAATAAACCCCCGCCCTGAGCGCATCCCAGAGGGCGGCCGCAGTCTCTCCGCTCCGGGCTCCGGCTCCTCACATTCACCGCCGCATCTTCCAGCTGTCAGTCCCGGGCGGATGATCCCAGTCGCGGCCCCGCTCCAGGACCCCAGCCCCTCACATTCACCCAATCAAAGACGCAGATTAAGCAGAAAAAATAACACCATTGCCTGTCATATATATTGATCATTTTTAATGACAGTCCCTGATCATTGAAGTGTTTATTTCAGTTTCTACCTCCTCATTCTCACCCTCCCGCCCCTCCGCACTGGGGACCGGTCAGGGGTAGGGTGGGTGGGACTCCGCCCCCCTCTCTCCCCCTCTCCCTCTCTCTTCCGTCTCTCTCTCTCCCTCTCCCCCCCCCCCCCTCTTTCTCTCCTCTCTCTCTCTCTCTCTCTCTCTCCTCTCTCTCTCTCTCTCTCTCTTCTCTCTCTCCTCTCTCTCCCTTCCCCCTCTCCCCCTCCCTTTCCCTCTCCCCTCTCTCGCTCTCTACCCCGCTCTCTCTCTCCCTCTATCCCTCCCTCCCTCTCTCTCGCTCCTCTCTCTCTCTCTCTCCCTCTCTCTCTCACCCACCCTCTCCTCTCTCCCTCTCTTTCTTATCTCTCTCCCTCTCTCTCGTTCTCTCCCCTCCCTCTTTCCCTCTCTCTCTCTCTCTCTCTCCCTCCCCCTTTCTCCCCGTCTCTCCCCCTCCCTCCATCACTGTCTCACTCTCTCTCCCCCTCTCTCTCTCCCCCTCTCACTCTCCCCCTCTCTCTTCCGTCTCTCTCTCTCTCCCCCTCTCTCTCTCCTCTCCCCGCTCTCCCTCCCTCTCTCTCTCTCACCCCTCTCTCTTCCCCCGCTCTCTCCCCCTCTCTCTCCCCTCTCTCTCTCTCCTCTCTCCCTCTCTCTTCTCCTCTCTCTCTCTCTCTCTCTCTCTCTCTCTCTCTCTCTCTCTCTCTCTCTCTCTCTCTCTCTTCTCTCTCTCTCCTCTCTCATCTCTCTCTCTCTCTCTCTCTCTCCTCTCTCTCTCTCTCTCACTCTCTCTCTTCTTTCTCCCCACTCTCCACTTGATAAAATGACATTTGCAATGAACAATTAAACTAGACTGACATTGATAACCGTCTGATGAAGTGAAATACGCTCTCCCTCCCCATGAAACACCACAACATGTGCCTGACATTTGTGGCAGGTGCAGCACTAACAAATAAACTGCTTTTAACCCGCCTGACTTCTGTTTGGATATTGAGTTCCCACTAAACTCTAGCCTTGAAGTCGGAGGAATTAAACATCAACAAGTGGCCACGTTGCTCAAAGATGCAGATTAAGCAGAAAAATAACACCATTGCCTGTCATATGTATTGATCATTTTTAATGACAGTCCCTGATCATTGAAGTGTTTATTTCAGTTTCTACCCCCTCATTCTCCCCCTGCACTTTATAATACACTTACAATAATAAATTAAACCTAACAAATATTTGATCCCCCTCTCCCCCTCTCTCTCTCTCCTACTCTCTCCCATTTCTCCCTCTCTCCGCCCTCTCTCTCTGCCCTCTCTCTCACTCTCTCTCACTCCGCCTCCACTCTCTCTCCCCCTCTCTTACTGCCCTCTCTCTTCCACCTCTCTTTCGGTGCCCTGTCTCCCTCCCATCTCTCCCCTCTCGCTCTCACACCTCTCTCTTCCTCGTCCCTCTCCCCTCAACTCTCTCCCCCTCTTATTCCCCTCTCTCACTCTCCCCCCTCCCCCTGTCCTGAAACACCACCACCTATTCAGTGTAGATGTTGACCATCATGGGGACTGGACTCTGGATAAGGGGTGGGGTGGGGGATGGTGATATTTCGTGGTTACGGGGAGTAAACGACCTTTCTGTTGTCCTCTGGTGGGAACAGGAGGCAAAAGTCGGCCATCTTGAAACAGGCCAAAAACTCGCCCTCCTCTACCTGTTTCACCTTTTCCCTTTTTATTTCAGATGCAGCACGGAAACAGGCCATTCAGCCCACCGAGTCCGTTCCGACCAGCGATCGCCCGTTCACAGATTTATTAATTTAGAGATATAGCGCAGAAACTAAACTAATATACCAAACATTCCACACCCTCTCTCTCTCCCCTTCTCTCTCTCACGCACTCACCCCATCTCCCTCTCATCCCTTTTGACTAAATATACTAAACTAAATTAAACTATATTAATATTTGATACCCTGCCCCCCTCCACTTTATAATAAAATTTACAATATATTAAGCTAATATTTGTTATCCCCTCTCTCCCCCTCCCCTCCCTATCTCTCCCTCTCCCTCTCTCTCTCTCTCCTCTTTCTCTCCCCCCCTCCGCTGTATAAGAAAACATTAAAAATAATAAATTAAACAACTAATATTTGATACCCCCTCTCCCCCTCTTTCTACCCTATCACTCTCCCTCTCCACCCTTTCTCTCTCTTTCTCTCTCCCCTCTCTCTCACCCTCTCTCAATCTTTCTCTCACCCTCTCTCTCTCACCCCCTCTCTCTTTCGCCTTTTTATCTCCCCCCCCCTGTGATATCACAGTCAGTGAAAATGGTGAGCAAGAATTAAAGCAGGAACTTTTTCAGATTGGAAAGTGAGCTGAGAAATAGCAAATGGTGTTTGTTGCAGGTAAGTGTGAGGTTTAAATTTTGGGAAGTCAGACCAGGGCATGATCTTCACCGTGAATGATAGTTCGCTGGGGAGTGTTGTAGAGCAGAGGGATCGCAGAACAAAAGTACATCGTTGCAAAAAAAGGGACGTAACAGGGGGATAGGGTGGTGGAGAAGGTTTTTTTGGCGAACTGTCTTCATCAGCCAGTGAATAAAATTTAAAAGTTGGAAAGTTATGTTCAGTTGGACAAGACGTTAGTGAGGACGCACTTGGAGTAATGTGCATATTTTTAGCCACCGTGTTTGGGCAATATGCCACTAATTTGTAAAGAGCGCTGAATATATTATCGAACAAGTTGCCCGGAGACAAGGTTCGGAGCTCGAGGGAAAGGCTGGACACGCCAGGACTTTATTCCATGGAGCTCAGTAGAGAGAGCAGTGATCTCATGGAGGTGCACAGTATCACAGGGAGTGCCATAGTAATAACACTACGACATTTGGACAGGTACATGAGGACACTGGTTAGTGGCCAATTAGTGGGCAATCAGGAGATGAGTGGGCAAAATTAGAGCACGTAGTATAGGGGGCAGTGTATTGACATGGATAGAAAATTGGTTGGCAGATAGGAATCAAAGAGTAGGAATTAATGGGTCCCTTTCGCAATGGCAGGCAGTGACTAATGGGGTACCGCAAGGCTCGGTTCTGGGACCGCAGCCATTTACAATCCATATATAGATGATTTTGATGAAGGAATAAAAAGTAACATAAGCAGATTTGCAGATGACACAAAGCTGGGTGGCATGATGAACTGTGAAAAAGATGCTATGAGGATGCAGGGTGACTTGTATAGGTTGGGTGAGTGGGCAGATGCAGTGTAATGTGGATAAATGGGAGGTTACCCACTTTGGTGGCAAGAACAAGAAGGCAGATTATTATCTGAATGGTGTCCGATTATGATAAGGGGAAGTGCAACAAGACCTGGGAATCCTTGTAGATCAGTCACTAAAAGTAAGCATGCAGATATGGCAGGCAGTGAAGAAAGCTAATGGCATGTTAGCCTTCGCAACGAGAGGATTTGAGTACAGGAGCAAAGAGATCCTTCTGCAGTTGTACAGGGCCCTGGTGAGACCACATCTGAGGTATTGTGTGCACATTTGGTCTCCCAATTTGTGGAAGGACATTCTTGCTATTGATGGAATGCAGCGTAGGTTCACGAGGTTAATTCGCAGGATGGCGGGACTGTCATATGATGAAAGAATGGAGCGACTGTGCTTGTATTCACTGGAGTTTAGAAGGATGAGAGGGGATCTTATAGAAACAGATACAATTATTAAGGGATGCAGGAAACATGTTTCCGATGTTGGGGGAGTCCAGAACCAGGTGCCACAGTTTAAGATTCTGGGGTAGGCCATTTAGTACTGAGATGAGGAAAAACTCTTTCACCCAGAGAGTTGTGAAGTAGTGAAATTCTCAGAAAGGCCAGACTGTGAGTGGGAGGGGGAGTTGAAGTGCTCAGCCACCGGGTCTGACCTTTCTGTCATGGACCTCCTCCAGTGCCGTAGTGAGGCCCACCGGAAATTGGAGAAATAGCACCTCATATTTCGCTTGAGCAGATTGCAGCCCAGCGGTATGAACATTGACATATCCAACTTTAGAGAGTTCCTCTGTCTCTCTCCTATTCCCCCCTCCCCTTCCCAGTTCTCCCACTGTCTTCCTGTCTCCACCTATATCCTTTCTTTGTCCCGCCCCCCTGACATCAGTCTGTAGAAGTGTCTCGACCCGAAGCCTCACCTATTCCCGCGCGGACTAATGTCATAACTCTTTCCCCTTTCACTCTCCGCTTCTCTCTCTCACACTCATCCCATCTCTCTCGCTCCTCTCCTTTGACTAAATAAACTAAACGAAATTAAAGAGCTCTAGGGGCGAGTGGAATCAAAGAATATGGGGAGAAGCATGCACAGGTTACTGATTGTGTATGATCTGCCATGATCACAATGAATGCGGTGTTGGCACGAAAGGTCAAATGGCCTCCTCCTGCACCTATTTTCTACGTTTCTATGTTTCTAAACTAATAATAATCTCTCCACTTTCTCTCCCCCTTTTCACAAATTCACAAATTCACAAATCATGTCTGACGAATCTTATAGAATTTTTCGAGGATGTAACTAGTAGAGTGGATAAGGGAGAACCAGTCGATGTGTTATATCTGGACTTTCAGAAGGCCTTCGACAAGGTCCCACATAGGAGATTGGTGTACAAACTTAAAGCACACGGTATTGAGGGTTCAGTGTTGAGGTGGATAGAAAATTGGTTGGCGGACAGGAAGCAAAGAGTAGGAATAAACGGGTCCTTTTCGGAATGGCAGGCAGTGACTAGTGTGGTACCGCAAGGCTCAGTGCTGGGACCCCAGTTATTTACAGTGTATATTAATGATTTGGACGAGGGAATTGAATGCAACATCTCTAAGTTTGCGGATGACACGAAGCTGGGTGGCAGTGTTAGCTGCGAGGAGGATGCTAGGAGGCTGCAGAGTGACTTGGATAGATTAGGCGAGTGGGCAAATGCATGGCAGATGCAATATAACGTGGATAAATGTGAGGTTATACACTTTGGCGGCAAGAACAGGAAAGCAGAGTATTACCTGAATAGTGAACGATTAGGAGAAGGGGAGATGCAACGTGACCTGGGTGTCATGGTGCACCAGTCATTGAAAGCAAGCATGCAGGTGCAGCAGGCAGTGAAGAAAGCGAATGGTATGTTGGCATTCATAGCAAGAGGAGTTGAGTTTAGAAGCAGGGAGGTTCTGCTGCAGTTGTACAGGGCCTTGGTGAGACCGCACCTGGAGTATTGTGTATATTTTGGTCTCCTAACCTGAGGAAAGACGTTCTTGCCTTAGAGGGAGTACAGAGAAGGTTTATCAGATTGATCCCTGGGATGGCGGGACTTACATATGAGGAGAGACTGGATAGACTGGGCTTGTACTCGCTGGAATTTAGAAGACTGAGGGGGGATCTTATAGAAACAAATAAAATTCTTAAGGGGTTGGAGAGGCTAGATGCGGTAAGATTGTTCCCGATGTTGGGGAAGTCCAGAACCAGGGGTCACAGCTTAAGGATAAGGGGAAGTCTTTTAGGACGGAGATGAGAAAACATTTCTTCACACAGAGAGTGGTGAGTCTGTGGAATTCTCTGCCACAGAAGGTAGTTGAGGCCAGTTCATTGGCTATATTTAAGAGGGAGTTAGATGTGGCCCTTTTTGCTAAAGGGATCAGGGGGTATGGAGAGAAGGCAGGTACAGGCTACTGAGCTGGATGATCAGCCATGATCATATTGAATGGCGGTGCATGCTCGAAGGGCCGAATGGCCTACTCCTGCACCTATTTTCTATGTTTCTAAGTTTCTAAACTAAACGAATATTTGATATTCTTTCTCGCATTCCATTTTATAATAAATTCAACAATAAATTAAACGAATATTTGTTACCCACTCTGTCTCCCTCCCCTTCCTTCCCCCTCAATCTCTTTCCCCTCTTTCTCTACTTCTTTTTCCTTCCCCCCCATTTTATAAGACTACATTTACACTAATCATTTAAACTAAACTAATATTTGATACCATCTCCCCGCTTTCTCTCTCCCCACTCACCCCTTCCCTCCCTCTCCCGACATTTCCTCTCTCTCTCCCCTCTCTCTGCCCTCTCCCTCTCTCCCTTTTCTCCCATCTCTCTCTCTTCCCCTGTCTCCCCGCCTCTCTCTCTTCCCCACCCCATTTCTCTTTCTCCTCTCTTTTGACTAAATAAAATAAACTAAGTTAAAATAAAAACTAAACTCTCCCCTCTCTTCCTCTTCTCTCTTCCCCCTCTATCTCACCTCTCTCTCTCACTTCCCCTCTCTGTCCTCCCTCTCTTTCCCCTTCTCTCTCATCATTCTCTATCCCTTCCTTCAGTCTCTCCCCCTCTCTTTCTTTCTCCTCTCTCCCCCTTTCTCTCTCCCCCTCTCCACTTCATTTTCATAAATTTACAATGATAAACTAAACTAATATTTGATACCATGACCACCCCTCCACTTGAGAACAAAATTTACAATATATTGGGCTAATATTTATTACTTCCTCTCTCTCCCTCCACTTCCCTCTCTCTCTCTCTCTCTCTCCCTCTTTCTCTCCCCCGTGCACTATATAAGAATACATTTAAAAGTCACAGCGTCATGGAGTCATGCAGCACGGAAATATCCGGCCCAACTAGCCCACTCCAATGCAACTTGCCCCTTCTATCCCAGTGCCACCTGCCCGCGTTTGCCCCATATCCCTCTCAACCCGTCCCATCCACGTACAGATGTTGAATCAGTATGGATAGAAATGAGAAATTGTAAGGGTAAAAAGACCCTAATGGGAGTTATCTATAGGCCCCCAAACAGTAGCCTCGACATAGGGTGCAAGTTGAATCAGGAGATAAAATTGGCGTGTCAAAAATGTAATGCTACGGTGGTTATGGGAGATTTCAACATGCAGGTAGACTGGGAAAATCAGATTGGAAATGGACCCCAGGAAAGAGAGTTTGTAGAGTGCCTTCGAGATGGATTCTTAGAACAGCTTGTACTGGAGCCTACCAGGGAGAAGGCAATTCTGGATTTAGTGTTGTGTAATGATCCTGATCTGATAAGGGGACTAGAGGTAAAAGAGCCATTAGGAGGCAGTGATCACAACATGATAAGTTTTACTCTGCAAATGGAAAGGCAGAAGGGAAAATCGGAAGTGTCGGTATTACAGTATAGCAAAGGGGATTACAGAGGCATGAGGCAGGAGCTGGCCAAAATTGACTGGAAGGAGGCCCTAGCAGGGAAGACGGTAGAACAGCAATGGCAGGTATTCCTGGGAATAATGCAGAGGTTGCAGGATCAATTTATTCCAAAGAGGTGGAAAGACTCTAAGGGGAGTAAGAGACACCTGTGACTGACAAGGGAAGTCAGGGACAGCATAAAAATTAAGGAGAGGAAGTATAACATAGCAAAGAAGAGTGGGAAGACAGAGGATTGGGACTCTTTTAAAGAGCAACAAAAGTTAACTAAAAAGGCAATACGGGGAGAAAAGATGAGGTACGAGGGTAAACTAGCCAATAATATAAAGGAGGATAGCAAAAGTTTTTTTAGGTACGTGAAGAGGAAAAAAATAGTCAAGGCAAATGTGGGTCCCTTGAAGACAGAAGCAGGGGAATTTATTATGGGGAACAAAGAAATGGCAGACGAGTTAAACCGTTACTTTGGATCTGTCTTCACTGAGGAAGATACACACAATCTCCCAAATGTTCTAGGGGCCGGAGAACCTAGGGTGATGGAGGAACTGAAGGAAATCCACATTAGGCAGGAAATGGTTTTGGGTAGACTGATGGGACTGAAGGCTGATAAATCCCCAGGGCCTGATGGTCTGCATCCCAGAGTACTTAAGGAGGTGGCTCTAGAAATAGTGGAAGCATTGGAGATCATTTTTCAATGTTCTATAGATTCAGGATCAGTTCCTGTGGATTGGAGGATAGCAAATGTTATCCCACTTTTTAAGAAAGGAGGGAGAGAGAAAACGGGTAATTATAGACCAGTTAGTCTGACATCAGTGGTGGGGAAGATGCTGGAGTCAATTATAAAAGACGAAATTGCTGAGCATTTGGATAGCAGTAACGGGATCATTCCGAGTCAGCATGGATTTACGAAGGGGAAATCATGCTTGACAAATCTACTGGAATTTTTTGAGGATGTAACTAGGAAAATTGACAAGGGAGAGTCAGTGGATGTGGTGTACCTAGACTTTCAGAAAGCCTTCGACAAGGTCCCACATAGGAGATTAGTGGGCAAAATTAGGGCACATGGTATTGGGGGTAGGGTACTGACATGGATAGAAAATTGGTTGACAGACAGAAAGCAAAGAGTGGGGATAAATGGGTCCCTTTCGGAATGGCAGGCAGTGACCAGTGGGGTACCGCAAGGTTCGGTGCTGGGACCCCAGCTATTTACGATATACATTAATGACTTAGACGAAGGGATTAAAAGTACCATTAGCAAATTTGCAGATGATATTAAGTTGGGGGGTAGTGTGAATTGTGAGGAAGATGCAATAAGGCTGCAGGGTGACTTGGACAGGTTGTGTGAGTGGGCGGATACATGGCAGATGCAGTTTAATGTAGATAAGTGTGAGGTTATTCACTTTGGAAGTAAGAATAGAAAGGCAGATTATTATCTGAATGGTGTCAAGTTAGGAGGAGGGGGAGTTCAACGAGATCTGGGTGTCCTAGTGCATCAGTCAATGAAAGGAAGCATGCAGGTACAGCAGGCAGTGAAGAAAGCCAATGGAATGTTGGCCTTCGTAACAAGAGGAGTTGAGTATAGGAGCAAAGAGGTCCTTCTACAGTTGTACCGGGCCCTGGTGAGACCGCACCTGGAGTACTGTGTGCAGTTTTGGTCTCCAAATTTGAGGAAGGATATTCTTGCTATGGAGGGCGTGCAGCGTAGGTTCACTAGGTTAATTCCCGGAATGGCGGGGCTGTCGTATGTTGAAAGGCTGGAGCGATTGGGCTTGTATACACTGGAATTTAGAAGGATGAGGGGGGATCTTATTGAAACATATAAGATAATTAGGGGATTGGACACATTAGAGGCAGATAACATGTTCCCAATGTTGGGGGCGTCCAGAACAAGGGGCCACAGTTTAAGAATAAGGGGTAGGCCATTTAGAACGGAGATGAGGAAGAACTTTTTCAGTCAGAGGGTGGTGAAGGTGTGGAATTCTCTGCCTCAGAAGGCAGTGGAGGCCAGTTCGTTGGATGCTTTCAAGAGAGAGCTGGATAGAGCTCTTAAGGATAGCGGAGTGAGGGGGTATGGGGAGAAGGCAGGAACGGGGTACTGATTGAGAGTGATCAGCCATGATCGCATTGAATGGCGGTGCTGGCTCGAAGGGCTGAATGGCCTACTCCTGCACCTATTGTCTATTGTCTATTGTTCATTGGTCAAGGAGTGGTGTCTGTCTCGCGCTCATTGTTGTTTGTCATCTGTGTCAATGAGTTCCCTGAGAATGTAACGGACTAATGTAAAAGTTTGCAGTTGACACTAAAGTAGGCGGTATCACAGGCATTGAAAATGGTTGGCAAGGATTAAGTAGGAACTTTTTCAAATTGGAAAGTCGCCTGAGAAATTTCAAATAGTGTTTCTTGCAGATGTGTGAGATTTTAAATTAGGGAAGACAAGCCAGGGCATGATCTTCACCGTGAATGGTAGTTAGCTGGGTAGTGTTGTAGAGCAGAGGGATCTCAGAATAAAAGTACATTGTTGTAAGAAAAGGGACGTAACAGGGGGATAGGGTGGTGGAGAAGGTTTTTTTGGCGCACTGTCTTCATCAGCCAGTGAATAAAATGTAAAAGTTAGAAAGTTATGTTCAGATAGACAAGACGTTGGTGAGGACGCACTTGGAGTAACGTGTATAATCTTACGTCACCTTGTTTAGGAAATGTGCCACATATTTGCAAAGAGTGAAGAAAATATTTTCCAACACGTTGCCAGAAAACAAGGGTCGGAGCTACAGGGAAATGTTGGGCTCGCCAGGACTTTATTCCATGGAGCGCAGCAGGCAGTGCAGTGACCTCATAGAGGTGGACAGTGTCATAGGTAGCGTCATAATGGGAACACTAAGACATTTGGACAGGTACATGAGGGGAATGGTTTAGAGGGAGATGATTCATATGCCGGCAAATGGGAATAGTTCAGATGAACTAAAATGCACCATCCCTCCCCATGAAACACGGCAACCTTTGTCTCAAAATTTGCGCCAGGTACAGCACTAACAGACAAACTGCTTTTAAATGGCCCTTGGATATTTTATTACCACTGAACTCTAACCTTGAAATCAAGAAATTAAACATCGATAGATGTCCACTCTTCTCAAAGATGCAGATTAAGCAGAAAACATTATAATTGCCTGTCACATACATTGGTGATTTTTAATAACAGTCCCTGATCATTGAAGTGTTTATTTCAGTTTCTACGAGTGGCAGGTTTGCACTGCATGATGGAAGATATGCTCTTGATAAATGTGACATAAATATGACTTGATAAATAAGCACATAAATGAAGTCTGTGTGTGTGGCAGCTTTCTATGTGCCGCTGTGTGGACAGCCCAGACGGATGAGTTGGTCACTTACTCTCAGACCGACCTTACTGTCTGGTCTGTGGGTTTGAATTCACATCAACCTGTCAGCTGGTCTGAAGTGGTTCACCACAATATAAACTGCAGATTGAACAGAGCCACAGCTAGTGTTCACCGGCTGGAACTAATATTCCCCACTGGGCGAAGTACACAGCACATTTAACCAACTCCCCCTTTCTCATATCTGAAGCTGCATTTTAATTTTCAGCATTATGTGTTATTCTTTCAAGTGTATGCCGGAGAGAGTTAATTAGCATTTCTAACCTGTGTTAATTAAGAAGAAAATAACAAGTTAACGTATCTTAAGCTGCCGTGTTTACCAGCGCGGATAGAGCAGCAAGATGGAATTAGTGCTCATTAAAGTTTAGATTAGTTATGGATATTGAACCTGCGTTAACCCTTTAGAGTCGAACATTTGAATTAAAAAGAAGGGATTCTTTGAGATGTGGGAAAAATGGATCGTTTATTTGAGCCATGACACGAACTAGATAAATGCAAAGCTAGATATTGGAAGATTGTGTTATATAGAACGAGATGGTATGTTTGTGCGAATATTGAAATATCTCCAGATAACCAATCATTGTTACTTTTTTATATTTTATTTGGTAAGTGTACCACACTGTCGTATTCAAACGTGTTTATTTATTTATCTATTTAGTTTATTTATTTATTTCTGATGTTTTTCTTATTTTATTTTATTTATTTCGATGGTGTTGTACTGTTTTGTATATATCTCTGTGAAAAATCAATAAAAACTGAAGAGAAAAAAAGAAAGGATTCTTTATTTTACATCGTATCAAATGTAAAACATCGGGGTCAGATTTAATGTGATCATGTCACTGCTTATCCAGACCCATCACTGACCACACTGATAATGTCACTGCTTATCCAGAGAGAGAGAGAGAGAGCGAGGAGTGTGGGGAGAAAGAGGGGAGGATTGTGGACGGAAAGGGAGGTGAAAGGGGGGTGAAAGGGGAGGAGTGGAAAGGAGGAGGATTGTGGGGAGAGTGAGCGGAGCGAAGGGGAGAGGTGGAGGGGAGGGAGCAATGTGACGGGGAGAGAAGAAGCGGGCAAATATTGAGCGACGTGGGGAGAGCAGGAGGGGGAGAAATGGGGTGGGGAGGTGTGGGGAGACGGATGGTTGGAGGAGAGGGAGAGAGGGGCCGTGGGAGTAGGGGGGAGAGGTATTGCGGGGATAGAGACGAGGAGTGGGTAGAGAGGTTTGGTGGAGTGAGAGGGGGGCGAGAGAGACCCGGAGTGTGGGGAGAGAAGGGGAGCAGTGGGAAGCCGAAGATCTGGAGGATGAGAGGGAGGAAGCAGAGGAGAGAGAGAGAGAGGAGTGGGATGGAGAGAGATGGTGGAGTGGGGGGGGGAAGTGGAGCTGTGTGCAGTGAGGGGGTCTTGTGTCGTGAGAAAGATTGGCAATAAAAGTGTTTTTATTTCTGGTTGGCTTCCAGCGACTAGCGGAGTTCCGCAGGGGTCGGTGCTGGGGCCGCAACTCTTCACCTTGTATATTCATGATTTTGACGAGGGGATTGAAGGCTTTGTGTTCATGTTTGCGGATGAGACGAAAACAAGTGGAAAGGCAGGTAGTGTAGAGAAAGCAAGGACTTGGGAGAAGGACTTGGACAGGTTGGGAGAGTGGGCAGAGAAGTGGCAGATGGAATATAGTGTAGCACAATGTGCAATCGTGCAGTTTGGTGGTAGGAATTAAGACGTAGACTATTTTCCAAATGGGGAGAGTATCCAGAAATCGGAGGTGCAAAGGGATTTGGGCGTGCTGGTGCAGTATTCCCAAAACGTTAATCTGCAAATCGATTCAGTAGCAAAGAAAACAAATTCGATGCCAGCATTTAGTTCAAGAATGTTTGTACAGTATACAGAAGCAATGATGCAATTTTGAGGCTCTATAAGGCGCTGGTAAGACAGCATTTGGATTATTGCGAGCAATTATGGGCCCCATATATAAGCAAGGATGTGCTGGGTCTAAACAGGGTCCAGAGTAGGTTTACGAGAATGATCATAGGAATGAGTAGGTTAACCTATGATGAGCATTTGTCAGCACTGGGCCTGTACTTGCTGGAGATAAGATGAATGCGGGGGGACCTCATTGAAACATCCGGAATAGTTTAAGGCTTGGACAGAGTGGATGTAGAAAGGATGTTTCCACTATTGGAAACAATAATGCAGAAGTTGCAGGATCAATTTATCCCAAAGAGGAGGAAAGATTCCAAGGGGAGTAAGAGACACCCGTGGCTGACAAGGGAAGTCAAGGACAGCTTAAAAATAAAAGAGCAGAAATACAACAAAGTAAAGAAGCGTGGGAAGCCAGAGGATTGGGACTCTTTTAAAAAGCATCAGAAGACGACTAAGAAGGCAATACGGGGAGAAAAGATGAGGTACGAGGGTAAACTAGCCAATGATATAAAGGAGGATAGTAAAAGTTTTTTTAGGTATGTGAAGAGGAAAACAATAGTCAAGGCAAATGTGGGTCCCTTGAAGACAGAAGCTGGGGAATTTATTATGGGAAACAAGGAAATGGCAGACGAGTTGAACCGGTACTTTGGATCTGTCTTCACTAAGGAAGATACAAGCAATCTCCCAGATGTTCTAGTGGCCAGAGATCCTAGGGTGACGGAGGAACTGAAGGAAATCCACATTAGGCAGGAAATGGTGTTGGGTAGACTGATTGGACTGAAGGCTGATAAATCCCCAGGGCCTGATGGTCTGCATCCCAGAGTACTTAAGGAGGTGGCGCTAGAAATTGTGGACGCATTGGTGATCATTTTCCAATGTTCTATAGATTCAGGATCAGTTCCTGTGGATTGGAGGGTAGCGAATGTTGTCCCGCTTTTTAAGAAAGGAGGCAGAGAGAAAACGGGAAATTGTAGACCAGTTCGTCTGACATCAGTGGTGGGGAAGATGCTGGAGTCAACTATAAAAGACGAAATTGCGGAGCATTTGGATAGCAGTAACAGGATTGTTCCGAGTCAGCATGGATTTACGAAGGGGAAATCATGCTTGACTAATCTTCTGCAATTCTTTGAGGATGTAACTAGGAAAATTGACAGGGGAGAGCCGGTGGATGTTGTGTACCTTGACTTCCAGAAAGCTTTTGACAAGGTTCCACATAGGAGATTATTGGGCAAAATTAGAGCACATGGTATTGGAAATAGGGTACTGACATGGATAGAAAATTTGTTTACAGACAGAAAGCAAAGAGTGGGGATAAATGGGTCCCTTTCAGAATGGCAGGCAGTGACTAATGGGGTACTGCAAGGCTCGGTGCTGGGACCGCAGCTAATTACAATATACATCAATGACATGGATGAAGAGATTAAAAGTACCATTAGCAAATTTGCAGATGATACAAAGCTGGGTGGTAGGTTGAACTGTGAGGAAGATGCTATGGGGTTGCAGCGTGACTTGGACAGGTTGTGTGAGTGGGCGGATGCATGGAAGATTCAGTTTAATGTGGATAAGTGTGAGGTTATCCACTTTGGTGGTAAGAACAGGAAGGCAAAGTATTATCTGAATGGTGTCAAGTTAGGAACAGGGGACGTACAACGAGATCTGGGTGTCCTAGTGCGTCAGTCACTGAAAGGAAGCATGCAGGTACAGCAGCCAGTGAAGAAAGCCAATGGACTGTTGGCCTTCATAACAAGAGAAGTTGAGTATAGGAGCAAAGAGGTCCTTCTGCAGTTGTACAGGGCCCTAGTGAGACCGCACCTGGAGTACTAGGCTTGTATACACTGGAATTTAGAAGGATGAGAGGAGATCTTATCGAAACGTATAAGATTATTAAGGGGTTGGACACGTTACAGGCAGGAAACATGTTCCCAATGTTGGGGGAGTCCAGAACAAGGGGCCACAGTTTAATTAAGGGGTAGGCCCTTTAGAACTGAGATGAGGAAAAATAATTTCAGTCAGAGAGTTGTGAATCTGTGATTTCTCTGCCTCAGAAGGCAGTGGAGGCCAATTCTCTGAATGCATTCAAGAGAGAGCTAGATATAGCTCTTAAGGATAGCGGAGTCAGGGGGTATGGGGAGAAGGCAGGAACGGGGTACTGATTGAGAATGATCAGCCATGATCACATTGAATGGCGGTGCTGGCTCGAAGGGCCGATTGGCCTCCTCCTGGCCTCCTCCTGCACCTATTGTCTATTGTCTAGCTAGAGACATAGGCAGCTCTCTATGCGGTGCGCTCCCTCTCTCGCGAGGCCCACAGATGGAGATCTAGCTATACCTAGCTTTGTAGATAGCTACCTAGCAAATTAATTGCCAGATAGATCACTCATAATGGCTATATATCTAAATGACTGGATGACTAGATGCCTAAATGGCTATCTGGCTAGACAGATGAAAGGCTAGTTGGCTACTTGACTAATTGACCAGCTGGGAAGCTGGCTGGTTGGGTAGATGGCGAGCTGAATAACGCCAGATGGGTGGGTAGTCAGATAACGAGATGGCTTGATGAGTAGATGGCTAGAAGGATTGTTGGCCAGCTGGCTACATAGTTAGATAGATAGATAGCTATGCAGCTGGCTAGATAGATAACTACATGGCTAAATAGCTAGATAGTTGGATAGCAATAGGGGATATGTAAATCGCTAGATGGCCAGATTAAGAAATAAATAGATAGATTGATTCTCACAGAGACAAGTGGATAGATAGCTCCGTAATTAGATCACTAGCTAGCTAGACTGCGAGCTATATAGCTGAATAGCTGGATAGTTGGATTCCTAGCCAACGGGGTAGATAACTGGGGAGATATCTAAATATATAGCTCGCTAGATAGTAAGATAGCTACCTAGGTAAATAGTTAGAAGTGTGCATAGCTAGGTGGCTAGCTCGATAGAGAGATAGATAGCATGCTAGCTAGTTAGAGAGATAGCTATTTAGCCTGTTAACTATACAGCTGGACAGCTGGATGGATAGTCAAATTGATAGGTTGCTGGATCCCTAAATAGGCGGAAAGCTGCTTTACTAGTTAGCATGACAGCCAAATAGCTGGATATCAAGTTATGTAGATTGATAGCCAGCGGGAAAGACAGCCAGAGAGCGTGTTAGCTCGCAACATCGGGAGTTCGCAGGTCCCTGGCTGGCGACCGGCTTTCGGGAGCTCCAGCCGTAGCAGCTTCGACCGCCCCGAAGCGCGAGGTACGATCGACCCGCCCGCAGGCCCTTCATCGCCCTGCGTGGCTCGGCCGCAGCACTTTCCATCGCCCGGTGGGGGCTCAGGACTTTCATCGGCCTGCTCGGCTCGGCCCTGGGACTTTCCATCGCCCGGTGGGGCTTCAAAAAGTTGGGAGCCTCGATCACCTCGTGGCACCACGGGAGAAGAACGAGGAGGAGATAAGACTTTGCCTTCCATCACAGTGAGGGTGTGCCTAGAGCAATCACTGTGATGGCTGTTTGTGTAAAAATTATATCTGTGTGTCTTGTGCTTTTTGATGTCTACTGCCGGACCCTGACGTGAGAGGACGCTGGCGTTGTGTATTCGCCGCTTTTCCGTCAGGATAGTTTGTCTGTTTGTTTCTATGTTAATTGTTTTTGTAAAGCGCTTTGAGCACCCGATAAGGCGCTATAAAAAATGAATGAATTATTATTATTATTATTATTACATAGCTAAATAGCTGCATTGCTAGATAGCTTGAACGTTAGATAGATGGGTGGCGAGATAGCTGGATCTCTGCACAGCAAAATAATTCGGTAGTTTTGTAGGCAACTCTTTGTGGAGTGCCCTCTCTCGCTCACTCGCTTTCTGGCGGCCGCGTGAAAGGGAGAACGAGAGAGTCCTAGTTGGATCCAGCTAGATAGGAGCTAAATCTCTGTAAAACTCACTTGCTATCTGTCTACTGAGCCATCTACTGGTGTGGCTGGCTAGATGCCTACCTCACTAGCCATCTAGCAAAGCTCTACCAAGCTAAACCGCTATCTGACCGTCAAAGTGGTTGGCTAACAATCTACTAATCTAGTTATCTGTCTATCTAGCCATCAGTCTCGTTAGCAACCTAGCTATGTAGTTACCAAAATATCTAACTCTGTAGCTATCAATCCAGCTATCTCGAGAGCTACATTGCTAGCCAGCAGGATAGACTGTCAGACAGCCTGTGAGCTATCAAGATAGCAAGATAGCGAACTACCTAGATAGCTATCTACATGCAATGCTAGACAGCTAGAAAGCTGGATATCTGTATGGCGAGATAGTTGGATATATTGATAGTAAGATAGGTAGTTCTCTATCTAGGCAGCTATTTGAAGGGTGCGCTCTCTCTTTCTCATCCTCTGTGGGCCTCGTGAGAGAGGGAGATCTTGTTAGATCCAGCTAGATAGACAGCTACCTCGCACGTGAGATACCTGGATAGTTAGGAAAATAAATGCAGATGCTGGTACAAATCGAAGGTTTCACAAAATGCTGGATTAAATCAGCAGGTCAGGCAGCATATCGGAGAGAGGGAATGGTTGACCCGATACGTCACCCATTCCCGCTCCTAGATGCTGTCTGACCTGCTGGGTTTCTCCAGCATTTGTGATAGCTAGCTAAACGGTTAGATCGCTAAATAGATGGTTATACGTACAGATGACTGGATGGCAAGATCGCTTGAAAGGTAGATGGCTATTTGGCGAGACGGTTAGAAGGCTAGTTGGGGAGAGGTAAAGGGACAGGCGTTGGTCGAGGGAGAAGTAAAGGGACAGATGTTGGTCGAGTGGGGAGTTAAAGGGACAGGTGTTTGAGGGACGAGTCCCTTTACCTCCCCAATCAACTCCATCCAAGGACCCGAACAGTCTTTCCAGGTGAGGCAGAGATTCACCTGCACCTCCTCCAACGTCATCAACTGTATCCGCTGTTCGAAGTGTCAACCTCTCTCCATCGGCGACACCAAGCGCAGGCTCGGCGATCGTTTCGCTGAACACCTCCGCTCAGTCAGTCTCAACCAACCTGATTTTCCGGTGGCTCAGCATTTCAACTCCCCCTCCGATTACCAATCTGACCTTTCTGTCATGGGCCTCCTCCATTGTCAGAGTGAGGACCAGCGCAAATTGGAGGAACATCACCTCATATTTCGCTTGGGTAGTTTACACCTCTGCGGTATCAACATTGACTTGTCTAACTTCAGATAGTCCCTGCTTTCCCTCTCAATCCACCCCCCCTTCCCAGTTCTCCCACCAGTCTTCCTGTCTCCGCCTGTATCCTATCTTTTTCCGGCTCCATCCGCTGACATCAGTCTGAAGGGCTCGACCCGAAACGTCACCCATTCATTCTCTCCTGAGATGCTGCCTGACCCGCTGAGTTACTCCAGCATTTTGTCTACCTTAGCTAGATAGCTAGTCAGGTAGATATATAACTATATTAATAGCTGCAGATCGAGATGGCTAGATAGCCACATAGCTAGAGAGCTAGACAGCTAGATGGCTAGAGAGCTAGACAGCTAGAGAGCTAGAGAGCTAGCGTGGCTTTTCGCAATTAGCTGGATAAAGAGATGGCTAGACTGCATCGGGAATCGCATTTCTGCGCACATTTTCTCATGGCATTTGTAAAGGTGTTGACGTCGTCGTTCGGGTCAATTGTCAAATCCTTGAATAGCGACCAGTGTTAGAGCTCTAGGGTCAAGCGGAATCATGGATTTGTAGAGAAGGCAGGCACAGGTTACTGATTGTGCATGATCAGCCATGATCACAGTGTATGGCGGTGCTGGCTCGAAGGGCCAAAGGGCATCCCCCTGCACCTATTTTCTATGTTTTCTATGTCTATAGACTCCGTCGAATTCCGGAGTCAGTAATGAGTTCATAAGTTCATACGTCATTTGATTAAGTCACTAGGCTCACCGAGTCTGATCCGCCATTCGATCATGGCTGCCCTATCTTTCCCACTCAAACCCAACCCCAACTTTGACACTTACTAATCACGGACCTGTCAATCCCCAATTTCAAAACCTGTTAATTCCCCAATGACGGCCTCCAGAGTCGCCTGTTACAGCATTCCGCAGATTCACCACCCTTTGACGAGCCTCAGAATAAAAGGACATACATTTAAAATGAGATGATGAGGGATTTATTTCGTAAGAAGGTGGTAAATCTTTGGAATTCTGCCACAGACAGCTGCAGAAACCGTCATTGGGTATTTTAAAATCGGAGCTGGACATGGTCGTGATTCATAAGAATGTCGACAATTACGGGGAGACGGCAGGAGAATGGAGTTGAGTGGGAACGATAGGTGATCCATGATATAATGCCGGAGTGGACTCGATGGGCCTTGGTGCACTAACTCTGCTGCTATGACTTTTGTACCCAGTGTTCTTTTTTAACAGTGCACTGCAGCATCCTCACACAGCGTACCCCAGTGGGTGTACAGTAGCAATAGACTGTCACGTCGCTCTCCTGTGGACGAACACCAGCAGCACACGGCAACATCCACACACGGCGCACTTCAGTGCATGTGCAGTGGCAATATACTATCACAGCGCCCTCCCGTGGTTGAACACCAGCAGTACACTGCAACATCGAGGCACAACAGCCCTCACTGCCTGTACAATATAAGTGCATCGCAGCATCAGCATTGCTTATGATCGACCTTGAGTTCCCAATGCGAAACACGCAAATCGTGGTAGTACGTTTAGAGTTATAAATAAGCCACGTAGAATGCTTGCTATATTTGAGCGAGTCATTGAATATGATTCAGATGTCAATATTCAACTTGAGAGAACTTTACTGAGCCGGCTTTTGCAGCATTGTGTACAGTTATGTTCGCTCTCGTACACGAAGGATATGGGCGCTTCGGAAATCGTGTTCAAGACGTTTACAAGAACATCGCCTGGATCGTATGAACAACCAGACGTTGGACTGATTCATCGCAGTTCGGGCAGTAACCTGATAGATCGATAGCAAATTATGAGAGGCAAAGATATGGTGAACAGTCAGAATATTCCTCTCAAGATGGAAATATCAAGTATTGAAGGCCACCCCTTTATGGTGAAAGGGGTGAAGTTTAAACGAGGTGTGCGGGGAAAGCAAGGGGCAGTAAGTGCTTCGAACGCAATACCGCAGGTGGGCATTGGGTGATAAGGAATAGGAGTAGAATTAGACCATTCGGCCAATCGTCTTATCCGCCAATCTTTTTCCCTCTAAACCCCATTCTCCAGCCTTCTCCCCGTAACTTCTGATACCTGTATTAATCAAGAATCTTTCTGCCTACGCCTTTAAATATCCACTGACGTGACCTACACAGCCTGTTGTGGCAAATAATTCCACAAATTCATCACCTGCTGAATAAATAAATTTCTGATCATCTTCAAAAGAGAACGTAGATTAATTCGGAGGAAATGATCTCTTGTCCGAGACGCTCCCACAAGTGGAAACATACTTTCCACATCCACTGGATCTAAACAATTCACATATCTGTATGTTTCAATGAGGTCCACCCTCATACTTCTA
>NW_027602106.1:0-49803 GCF_053455715.1 Rhinoraja longicauda | reverse complement strand
GGGAGAGGGAAGGGGGAGAGAGGGGAGAGAGAGAGGGGGAGAGAGGAGGAGGGAGAGAGAGTGGGTGAAAGAGAGGGGGAGAGAGAGGGGGGGAGAGAGAGGGGGGGAGAGAGAGGGGGGAGAGAGGGGGAGAGAGGGAGAGGGAGGTAGAGAGAGAGAGAGGGAGGAGAGAGAGAGGGGGATAGAGGGGGAGAGAGAGAGGGAGAGGGAGAGAGATTTAAGAGTTGATGCATTTTGGGGCCTAAATTTCAGGCTTTAGATAATTTTGTGCGAATGTACGATTTAAAGTTTTTCAGAGAGAGAGGGGGAAGGAGAGGGAGAGAGAGGGAGAGGGAGAGAGGAGACAGAATGGGAGATAGAGAGATTTAAGACATGATGCATTTTGGGGCCTAAATTTTAGGCTTTAGATAATTTTCAGAGATAGAGGCAGAGAAAGAGAGGGAGAGAGAGGACAAGAAGAGAGAGAGAGTGTGTTAATAAAAGGGAGAGAGAGAGAGTGGGAGAGAGAGGGAGAGGGGACAGAGGGAGGGGAGAGAGAGAGAGACAGGGAGACAGAGTGAATGTTTTGGAAAGTTTGAGAGAGAGAGAGAGAGAGAGAGTGATGGAGAAAGAGAGGGAGAGGGTGTGAGAGTTTGTGAGTGTTTTACGAAGTTTAGTTTTAATTTAGTTTAGTTCAGAGAGAGAGAGGGAGAGAGCGAGGTTTGTGAGTGTTTCAGAAAGTTTAGAGGGTGAGGGAGAGAGAGTGGGACAGAGCGAGGTTTGTGAGTGTTTCAGAAAGTTTAGAGGGTGAGGGAGAGAGAGAGGGGAGGAGGAGGAGAGGAGGGGAGTAAATTTTAACTGTTTAGTTCAGATTAGTCGTGTTTTACCAAGTTTAGTTTAATTTATTTCAGTTCAGAGAGAGAGAGAGACAGAGAGAGAGAGAGAGAGAGAGAGAGAGAGAGAGAGAGAGACACACAATAGGTGCAGGAGGAGGCCATTCGGCCCTTCGAGCCTGTAGGCACATTGGGAACATGTTTCCTGCCTCTAACGTGTCCAACCCCTTAATAATCTTATACGTTTCGATAAGATCCCCTCTCATCCTTCTAAATTACAGTGTATACAATCCTAGTCGCTCCAGTCTTTCAACGTATGACAGTCCCGCCATTCCGGGAATTAACCTAGTAAACCTAGTAAACCTACGCTGCACGCCCTCAATAGCAAGAATATCCTTCCTCAAATGTGGAGACCAAACTGCACACAGTACTCCAGGTGTGGTCTCAGAGGGAGAGAGAGAGCGAGAGCGAGAGCGAGGGAGGAAGGAGAGAGAGAGAGAGAGAGAGAGAGAGAGAGAGAGAGAGAGAGAGAGAGAGAGAGAGATTTTCAAATTATAAATTTATGACTTATTATCGAGTTATTTTCTCTCCCTCCCTCCAACACTATCTCAAACTCTCCCACTCTCTCTATCCCACTCTCTCTGTCTCCCTCTCTAACATTAATTCTCTCTCTCTCCCCCTCTCTCTAACATAATATTAACTTTCTCCCTCTCTCTCTCTCTCTCTCCCCCTCTCTCTTTCTCCCACACACATAATATTAACTCTCTCTCTCTCTCTCTCTGGAGTACCGTGGAGTACCGTGTGCAGATTTGGTCTCCAAATTTGAGGAAGGATATTCTTGCTATTGAGGGCGTGCAGCGTAGGTTTACTAGATTAATTCCCGGAATGGCGGGACTATCATATGTTGAAAGACTGGAGTGACTAGGCTTGTATACACTGGAATTTAGAAGGATGAGAGGAGATCTTATCAAAACGTATAGGATTATTAAGGGCTGGACACGTTAGAGGCAGGAAACATGTTCCAATGTTGGGGAGTCCAGAACCAGGGGCCACACAGTTTAAGAATAAGGGGTCGGCCATTTAGAACTGAGATGAGGAAATACTTCTTCAGTCAGAGAGTTGTGAATCTGTGGAATTCTCTGCCTCAGAAGGCAGTGGAGGCCAATTTTCTGAATGCATTCAAGAGAGAGCTAGATAGAGCTCTTAAGGATAGCGGAGTCAGGGGGTATGGGGAGAAGGCAGGAACGGGGTACTGATTGAGAATGATCAGCCATGATCACATTGAATGGTGGTGCGTACAGGCTCGAAGGGCCGAATGGCCTCCTGCTGCACCTATTGTCTATTGTCTATTGTCTAACCCCATCTAGCAAAACCCCTCCCCTAACAACCCCCCCTAGCAACCCCACCTAGCAACCCCAACTAGCAACCACTCCCCCCTAACAACCCCCCATAGCAACCCCCCTAACAACCCCAGCTAGCAACCACTCCCCCCTTAGCAAGCCACCTAGCAACCCCACCTAGCAAAACCCCTCCCCCTAGCAACCCCACCTAGCAACCCTCCAAGCAACCCTGGCTAGCAAAACCCTCCCCCCTAGCAACCACACCTAGCAACGGTGATGGTGATGTCTCGAAGGGCCGAATGGCCTCCTCCTGCACCTATTGTCTATTTTCTATTGTCTAACCCCATCTAGCAAAACATCTCCCCCCCAAACAACCCCCCCTAGCAACCTCACCGAGCAACCCCACCTAGCAACCCCCCCTAGCAACTCCACCTAGCAACCTCACCGAGCAACCCCCCTAGCAACCCCCCCAGCAAACCCACCTAGCAAACCCACCTAGCAACCTCACCGAGCAACCCCCACTAGCAACCCCACCCAGCAACCCCCGCTAGAAATCCCCCCTAGCAACCCCACCTGGCAACCCCCCCTAGCAACCCCCCTAGCAACTCCACCTAGCAACCAACCGAGCAACCCCCCCTAGCAACCCCCTGGTAACACTCTCTCTCTCTCTCTCTCTCTCTCTCTCTCTCTCTCTCTCTCTCTCTCTCTCTCTCTCTCTCTCTCTCTCTCTCTCTCTGTCTCTCTGTCTCTCTCTCTGTGTCTCTGTCTCTCTGTCTCTCTCTCTCTCTCTCTCTCTCTCTCTCTCTCTCTCTCTCTCTCTCTCTCTCTCTCTCTCTCTCTGTCTCTCTGTCTCTCTCTGTGTCTCTTTTACATATTAAAAGATTTTAACAATTCATTACTTGATGTGTTGAGTTTTGTGGGGGATGGAGAGAATGTGTGAGAGAGAGGGAGATCAGAGGGAAAAGGGGAGGTGCAACGTGACCTGGGTGTCGTGGTACACCAGCCATTGAAAGTAGGCATGCAGGTGCAGCAGGCAGTGAAGGAAGCGAATGGTATGTCGGCATTCATAGCGCGAGGATTTGAGTATAGGAGCAGGGAGGTTCTGCTGCAGTTGTACTGGGCATTGGTGAGATTGGTGAAATTTTGGTCTCCTAATCTGAGGAAAGACATTCTAGCCTTAGAGGGAGTACAGAGAAGGTTCACCAGATTGATCCCTGGGATGGCAGGACTTCCATATGAAGAAAGACTGGATAGACTAGGCTTATACTCGCTGGAATTTAGAAGACTGAGGGGGGATCTTATAGAAACATAAAATTCTTAAGGGGTTGGACAGGCTAGATGCGGGAAGATTGTTCCCGATGTTGGGGAAGTTCAGAACCAGGGGTCACAGCTTAAGGGTAAGGGGGAAGTCTTTTAGGACCGAGATGAGAAAACATTTCTTCACACAGATAGTGGTGAGTCTGTGGAATTCTCTATAAACAGAACGTAGTTGAGGCCAGTTCATTGGCTATATTTAAGAGGGAGTTAGAAGTGGCCCTTGTGGCTAAAGGGATCAGGGGGTATGGAGAGAAGGCAGGTAGAGGTTACTGAGCTGGATGATCAGCCATAATCATATTGAATGGCGGTGCAGGCTCGAAGGGCCGAATGGCATACTCCTGCACCTATTTTCTATGTTTCCCATTTTCTGTCTCCCTCCTTTCTTAAAAAGTGGAATAACATTAGCTACCGTCCAATCCACGGGAACTGCTCCTGAATCTATAGAACATTGGAAAATGATCACCAATTCGTCCACAATTTCTAGAGCCACTTCCTTAAGTACCCTGTGATGTAGACCATCAGGCCCTGGGGATTTAGCAGCCTTCAGTCCCGTCAGTCTACCCAACACCATTTGCTGCCTAATGTGAATTTCCTTCAGTTCGTCCGTCACCCTAAGACCTCCGTCCACTAGTACATCTGGGAGATTGATTGTGTCTTCCTTAGTAAAGACAGATCCAATGTACCTGGTCAGCTCGTCTGCCATTTCCTTGTTTCCTTAATAAATTCGCCTGCTTCTGTCTTCAAGGGACCCACATTTATCTTACCATTTTTTTTACTCTTGACATACCTAAATAAGCTTTTACTATACACATTTATGTTCTTGGATATTAGGTTACCGCTAAACTGTAGCCTTGAAACCAGAGGAATTAAACATCAGCAGGTGTCCACATTGCTCAAAGATGCAAAAAACATAACATAATTGCCTGTCATATACATTGGTCATTTTTATAATAGTCCTTGATCATTGAAGTGTTTATTTCAGTGTCTACGAGTGCCAGGTTTGCACTGCACGACGGGAGATTTTCTCGCTTGAACTACTTGATAAATAAGCACACAAATAAAGTCTGCGTGTGTGGCAGCTTTCTCTGTACCGCTGTGTAGACAGCCCAGATGGATGAGTTGGTCATTTACTCTCAGACCGACCTTGTTGTCTGGCCTGTGGGTTTGAATTCACATCTACCTGTCGACTGGTCTGAAGTAGTTCACTACAAACTAAACTGCAGATTGAACAGACCCACAGGTAGTGTTCACCGCCTGGAATTAATATTCCCACTGGGCGAAGGGAAGAGCACAGTTACTCAACTCCCCCTTTCTCAGATCTGAAGATACATTTTAATTTTCAGCGTTGTGTATTATTCTTTCAAATGTATGCCGGAGAGAGTTCATTACCATTTCTAACCTGTGTTAATTAAGAAGAAAATAACAAGTTAATGCATCTTCAGCTGCCGTGTTTACCAGCGTGGATCGAGCAGCAAAATGGAGTTAGTTCTCATTAAAGTTTAGATTAATTATGGATATTGAACTTGAGTTGACCCTTTAGAGTCGAACATTTGAATTAAAAAGAAGGGATTCTTTGAGAGGATCTGGGAAAAATGGATCGTTTATTTGAGCCATGACACCAACTAGATAAATGCCGAGCTAGATATTGGAAGATTGTGTTATCTAGAACTAGATGGTATGTTTGTGCGAATATTGAAATATCTCTAGATAACCAATCATTGTTACTTTTTAATATTTTATTTAGTAAGTGTACCACACTGTCTTATGCATATGCATTTATTTATTTATTTATCTATCACCTTTCTTTATTTATTCATTTTTGATGTTTTTCTTATTTTATTTTATTTATGTCGATGATGTACTGTTTTGTATATATCTCTGTGAAAAATCAATAAAATCTGATTGAAAAAAAGAAAGGATCCTTTATTTTACATCGTATCAAATGTAAAACATCGGGGTCAGATTTAATGTGATCATGTCACTGCTTATCCAGACAAATCACTGACCACACTGATAATGTCACTGCTTATCCAGACCCATCACTGAGCACACTTATAATGTCACTGCTTATCCAGAGAGAGAGAGAGCGAGGAGTGTGGGAGAAAGAGGGGAGGAGTGTGGACGGAAAGGGAGGTGTGTGGGAGGTGAAAGGGGATGAGTGGAAAGGAGGAGGATTGTGGGGAGAGAGAGCGGAGCGATGGGGAGAGGTGGAGGGGAGGGAGCAATGTGGCGGGGAGAGAAGAAGTGGGCAAATATTGAGCGACGTGGGGAGAGCAGGAGGGGGAGAAATGGGGGGGAGGTCACTGCTTATCCAGACACATCACTGACCACACTGATAATGTCAATGCTTATCCAGACCCATCACTGACCACACTGATAATGTCACCGCTTATCCAGACCCATCACTGACCACACTGATAATGTCACTGCTTATCCGGGGAGAGAGAGAGAGTGAGGATTGTGGAGAGGAAGAGGGAAGGAGTGTGGAGAGTAAGGGAGGTGAGTGGGGAGAGAGAAAGGGGAGGAGTGGAGAGAAAGGAGGAGGGGTGTGGGAATGGAGAATGGGAAGAGAGGGGGTGTGGGGAGAGGAATTGAATACTGTGGGAAGAGAGAGAAGGTAGGATGAATGTGGAGAGCGAGGGGGAGTGTGGTGGGAGAGAGGGGGAGTGGGTTAAATGACGGGGAGGTGTGTGGGGAAAGAGGTTGTTTTAGGGGACGGGAGGGAGGAGTGTGAGAGAGAGGGAGGAAGGATGGTATGGAAAGAGTGGAAGGATGGGGACAGAGAGTAGGGGAGAGAGAGGGATAGGAGTGACGGGAGGGTTGTGGAGTATTGGGAGAGATAGAGGGGGTGTGGGGAGAGAGAGAGGGGGAGGAGTGTGGGCAGAGAGGGGGTTGTGCGTGGGGAGAGAGATGGGGAGGAATGTGGGGAGAGAGAGAGGGGTAGGTATGTGGGGAGACAGAGGGGGAGGTGTAGTGAGTGTGTGGGGAGAAAGACGGAGTGTGGGGATGGAGAGGGAGAGGAGAGTGGGGAGAGAGGATGTGCGGGGAGAGTGGGGGAGCAGTGTGGGGAGAGAGATTAGAGGAGTGTGGCATGACAGAGAGGAGTGTGGGGAGATAGTGGGGAGGAGTGTGGAGAGAGGGGAGGAGGTGGGAAGTCACAGGGTCGGAAAATTGGTGAGCAAGAGGGGGATTAGTATGTGGGGAGAGTGAATGGGCGGAGGGGGAGGAAGAGAGGCAGAGAGATGAGGAGTGTTGGGGGAGACGCATTATGTGTTACTCTATCACTTGTATGCCGGAGAAAGTTATTTACTCATTTTAACCACTGCCTATTAAAATGAAAATAACAAATAAATATGTCTGCACCTGCCAACGTGGATAGAACAGGAAGATGCAGTGAGAACTCATTGGAGATTAGATTAATTACTGATAATGTCACTGCTTATCCAGACCTATCACTGACCACACTGATAATGTCACTGCTTATCCAGACCTATCACTGACCACACTGATAATGTCACTGCTTATCCAGACACATCACTGACCACACTGATACTGTCACTGCTGATCCAGACCCATCACTGATCACACTGATAATGTCACTGCTTATCCAGACCCATCACTGACCACACTGACGTCACACACAGGTATGTTCTTTGTATCATCCATTCCAAGGACATCTCACATACTGTAACAACCAGCTACCCAGTTCCATCGCATGCTGCTCAAATATATTTTCACCACCTTTGACAACATTTGCCCCGTCCTGATTGGTACGGACACCTCTGAACTCACTGATGGTTTCACTTCCCATCTGAGTCTGATTCTGAACACACTTACACTACGAATGATCACCCAAATACAGAAAAATCAAGACTTAACTGCTCTTGCAAGTTCCAGTGCTCTCCTCAGTTGTACTTAAAATATCTGCAAGGCCTTTTTGTGTAGTTCTGGTCACCATATTATAGATATGATGTCCTGTTGCCAGAGACAGCGCGGAACAGATTCACCAGGATGTTATCTGGAATGGACAGCGTTAGTTTGAAGACATAATCAATTGGCTGGGCTTGGTCTTCTTGGAGCGCAGGAGGATGAGGGGTAATCTCATAGACGTGTTTTAGATCATGAAAGGAATAGATTGGGTAGATGCTCAGCTTCTCCTGCCCTGAGTAGGAGAATCGAGGTCCAGAGGACATACGTTTAAGTTGAATGGAAAATGATCAAATAGGAATCTGAGGGGTAACCTTTTCACACAATGGGTGGTGGATGTATGGAACAAACTGCCTGAGGAGGTATTTGAGGCAGGGGCTATCCCAACATTTGTGAAACAGTTAGACAGGTTGGGTACATGAATAGGACAGGTTTGGTGGGATATGGACCAAATGCAGACAGGTGGAACTAATGTAGATGGGGCCTGTTTGCTGGTGTGGGCAAGTTGGGCCAAAGTGCCTGATTCCACACCATATCACTCTATGACTCTATGAGTACAGGGCTGAACTACCTCCTCTGGCAGTTCGTTCCACACCCCCCCCCCAACCTTTGTGTGAAAAATACCCCTCAGGTTCCGATTAACCCCCCCCCCACCTCATCTTAAACCTAGCCCCCTGGTTCTTGATTCCCCTTCTCTGTGCATCTACCAGATCTATTCCTCTCATTATATTGTCCAGCTGCAGAAGATCATCCCTCATCCTCCTGCAGCAAGGGATATAGTACTAGCCTATATGAACTAAGGGATATAGTACTAGCCTATATGCACCAAGGGATATAGTACTAGCCTATATGCACCAAGGGATATAGTACTAGCCTATATGCACCAAGGGATATAGTACTAGCCTATATGCACCAAGGGATATAGTACTAGCCTATATGCACCAAGGGATATAGTACTAGCCTATATGCACCAAGGGATATAGTACTAGCATATATGCACCAAGGGATATAGTACCAGCCTGCTGAACCTGTCCCTCCAGATCAGGCCCACTGTTCCTGGTAACATCCTCGTAAATCTCCTCTATCACCTTTCCAGATTGACACCATCTTTCCTGTATCATGGTGCCCACAACAGAACACAATATTCCAAATGCGGCCTCACCAACGTCTTACACAACGGCAACATAACCTCCGTATATCTATACACAATGCTATGACCGAAGACGGCCAATGTTACAAAAGTCTTTTTGACCACACTATCAACCCGTGACGCTACATTCAATACACGATGTACCTGTCGTCCTAGATCGCTCTGCTCTACAGTTCATTCACCTTTCTGCCTCGGTTCCAGGTCAGCGGTACTGACACTTCTGAACTCACTGATGGTTTCACTTCCCATGTGCGTCTGATTTTGAATACATTTGCACTACAGGTGAACATCCAAATAAAGAATAATCAAGACTTAACTGCTCCTCCAAGTGCAGCGCTCTCCTCAGTCGTACTTCGAATATCTGCGAGGCCCTTTTGTGTAGTTCTGGTCACCATATTACACAAATGATGTCCTATTGCCAGAGGCAGTGCGGAACAGATTCACCAGGATGTTATCTGGAATGGACAGCGTTAGTTTGAGGACAGATTTGATCAGGTGGGATTGATCTCATTGGAGCAATAATGCAGAGGGACGACCTTACTGAGGCATGTAAAATTATGTCAACGACAGCAGGGTTGAGTAGATGGTCACAGTTATTTCCCAGGCTGGGAGAATCTAAACCTAGAGAACGTACGTTTAATTGAAAGGGGAGAGATTTAAGGGAATTCTGACTTCAACGATGGAACAATATTTTCTTTTGAGGCGGTGGGGACAGATACCATCACAGCAAATAAACAGCATTTGGACAGCCATTTGTTTCGGATGGAAATGGACGGATATGGGACAAATACAGGTGAATGAGATTACCGTAGATAGGCATCTCGGTCTGCAGTCGGGCCGAAGGACCTGTTTCCCTGCTGTTCCCATGATTGGAATCAGAGGTTCTGTTATCTCTAATGTGCTCTGTCATCGGTCTCCCCAGTTGTAGCCACATAGCAGACACATCACTGACTGCACAATAGTGGCGATACTGTATTGGGTGGTGGTGTCACCAACAACGGAGGCACATTGTTCATCACCCTCACAAGTGTCCAACAGGTGTTTCACTCTCCTCAAACTAAACTCTAGCCTGGACATCCGAGGAATTAATCGTAAATAGGTGTCGAAAGTTCTCACACCTGCAGTTTAAACAACAAAATGATATAACTGCCTGTCATATACGTTGGTCATTTTAATATGTCTCTGATCATTGAAGTGTTTCTTTCAGTTTCTCTGTGTGTCAGTTATACACAGCAGGAAGCGAGAAACGCTCTCTTGAATTAGTTCATATATAGGCACAGAAATACAGACTGAGTGCGTGTGAGAGCTCTCTTAAATTCACTGGAATTTAGGATGAGAGGGGATCTTGTCGAAACATGTAGAATTCTGAAGAAGGGTCTCCACCCATTCCTTCTCCCAAGAGATGCTGCCTGTCCCGCTGAGTTACTCCAGCTTTTTGTGTCTATCTTCTATTTAAACCAGCATCTGCAGTTCCTTCTTACACATATACATATCTTAAGGGATTGGACAGGCTAGATACAGGAAAAATATTCCCGATGTTGTGGGAGTCCAGAAAAGGGATCACAGTTTACGAATAAGGGGTAGCTCAATTATTACTGAGATGAGGAAAAACTGATCTGTCGTTGGCCTCGCCAGTTGAGATGAATTGTGAATCTGTGGAAATCTCTGCCACAGAAGGCAGTGGAGGTCAATTCACAGGAGGTTTTCATGGGAGAGTCAGATATAGCTCTTAGGGCTAACGGAATAAAGTTGCACGGGGAGAAATCAGGAACGGGGTACTGATTTAGGATGGTCGGCCATGATCATGTTGAATGGCGGTGCGGGCTCAAAAGGACAAATGGCCTACTCCTGCAAGTATTTTCTTTGTTTCTATGTTTCGAAACCACTGTGGACAGCATAGACGGGTGAGTTGGTCATTAACGCTCAGAACGACTTTGCTGTCATGTCTGTGGGTTTGAATTAGCATCAACCTGTCAACTGGTCTGAAGTAGTTCAATAAAAAAATAAACTGCAGATTGAACAGAACCTCGCCTTGTGTTCACCGGCTGGAACTAATAGTCCCCACTGGGTGAATGGCATAGCACAATTACTCACCATCGCTGACCACACTGATCAGGTCACTGCTTATCCTGACCCATCACTGACCACGCTAATAATGACACTGCTTATCCAGACCCATCACTGACCACGTTGACAATGTCACTGCTTACCCAGGCCCATCACTGGCCACACTGATAATGTCACTGCTTATCCAGACACATCACTGACGAAATCTCGTCCAAAAAAATGTTTTTTGGATGACAAATAAAGATATCCTGAATCCTGAATCCTGAATTAACGTCACGCACAGGTATGTTCTTTGTATCATCCAATCCAAGAACATCTCACATACTGTAACAACCAGCTACCCAGTTCCATCGCACGCTGCTCAGATATATTTTCACCATTGACACCTTTGACAGCATTTGCCTCGTGCTGATTGGCACGGACACCTCTGAACTCGCTGATGGTTTCACTTCCCATCTGCGTCTGATTCTGAACACACTTGCACTACAAATGAACACCAAAATACAGAAAAATCAAGACTTAACTGTTCCTCCAAGTGCAGCCCTCTCCTCAGTCGTACTTCAAATATCTGCGAGGGCATTTTGTGTAGTTCTGGTCACCATATTATAGAAACAATGTCGTGTTGCCAGAGACAGTGTGGAACAGATTCACCAGAATGTTATCTGGAATGGACAGCGTTAGTTTGAAGACAGAATCAATTGGGTGGGATTGGTCTCCTTGGAGCGCAGGAGGATGAGGGGTGATCTTATAGACATGCTTTAGATCATGAAAGGAATAGATCGGGTAGATGCTCAGCTTCTCCTGCCCTGATTAGGAGAATCGAGGTCTAGAGGACATACGTTTAAGGTGAAGGGGAAATGATTGAATAGGAATCTGAGGGGTAACATTTTCACACAGTGGGTGTTGGATGAATGGAGCAAACTGCCAGAGGAGGTATTTAAGGCAGGGACTATCCCAACATTCATGAAACAGTTAGACAGGTGCATGAATAGGACAGGTTTGGTGGGAAATGGACCAAATGCAGACAGGTGGGACTAGTGTAGATGTGGCATTTTGGCTGGAGTGGGCAAGTTGGGCCGAAGGGCCTGTTTCCACACCATATCACTCTATGACTCTATGGGTACAGGTTTGAACTACCTCCTCTGGCAGCTCGTTCCACACACCCACCATGCTTTATGTGAAAAATTACCCCTCAGATTCCACAGATTCACAATTCATCTCAACTGGGGAGGCCGACGACAGTTCAGTTTTTCCTCATCTCAGTAATAATTGAGCTACCCCTTATTCGTAAACTGTGATCCCTGTTCTGGACTCCCACAGCATCGGGAACATTTTTCCTCTATCTAGCCTGTCCAATCCCTTGAGAATTGTATATGTGTAAGAAGGAACTGCAGATGCTAGTTTAAACAGAACATAGACACAAAAAGCTGGAGTAACTCAGCGGGACAGGCAGAATCTCTTGGGAGAAGGAATGGGTGGAGACCCTTCTTCAGAATTCTATATGTTTCGTCAAGATCACCTCTCATCCTAAATTCCAGTTAATTCAAGAGAGCTCTCACACACACTCAGTCTGTATTTCTGTGCCTATTTATTAATTAATACGAGAGCGTTTCTCCCTTCCTGCTGTATATATTTGGCACACATAGAAACTGAAAGAAACACTTCAATGATCTGAGACATATTAAAACGACCAACGTATATGATAGGCAGTTATATCGTGTTGTTGTTTAAACTGCAGGTTTGAGAAAATTCGACACCTGTTGGCGTGTAATTCCTCGGATTTCTAGGCTAGAGTTTAGTTTGAGGAGAGTGAAGCACCTGTTGGACACTTGTGAGGGTGATGAACAATGTGCCTCCGTTGTTGGTGACACCACCACCCAATACAGTATCGCCACTGTTGTGCAGTCAGTGATGTGTCTGCTATGTGGCTACAACTGGGGAGGCCGATGACAGAGCACATTAGTGATTACAGAACCGCTGATCCCAGTCATGGGAACTGCAGGGAAACAGGGCCTTCGGCCCGACTCGTCCATTCGGACCGAGATGCATATCTACGGTAATCTCATTCACCTGTATTTGTCCCATATCCCTCCATTCCTATCCGAAACAACGGCTGTCTAAATGCTGTTTATTTGCTGTGATGGTATCTATCCCCACCGCCTCAAATGAAAAGATTGTTGCATATTTGAAGTCAGAATTCCCTTAAACCTCTCCCCTTTCGAATAAACGTAAGTTCTCTGGGTTTAGAATCTCACAGCCTGGGAAATAACTGACCATCTACTCAACCCTGCTATAGTTGACATAATTTTACAAGCCTCAGTAAGGTCATCCCTCTGCATTCTTGCTCCAATGAGATAAATCCCACCCGATCAAATCTGTCCTCAAACTAACGCTGTCCATTCCAGATAACATCCTGGTGAATCTGTTCCGCACTGCCTCTGGCAACGGGACATCATTTGTATAATATGGTGACCAGAACTACACAAAAGGGCCTCGCAGATATTTGAAGTACGACGTAGGAGAGCGCTGCACTTGGAGGAGCAGTTAAGTCTTGGTTATTCTTTGTTTGGATGTTCAGCTGTCGTGCAAGTGTGTTCACAATCAGACGCACATGGGAAGTGAAACCACCAGTGAGTTCTGAAGCGTCGGTACCGATGAACTGCAACCGAGGCCTATATCTCTTGATGCAGGAGGAGGAGGGATGATCTTCTACAGATCAACAAAATAATGAGAGGAATAGATCTGGCAGACGCACAGAGAAGGGGAAGCAGGAACTATGGGGAGCAGGTTTAAGATGAGGGGGTGAAATTTAATCTGAACCTGAGGGGTATTTTTCACACAAAGGGTGGTGGGTGTGTGGAACGAGGTGCCAGAGGAGGTAGTTCAGCCCTGTACTCATAGTCATAGAGTGATATGGTGTGGAATCAGGCCCTTCAGCCCAACTTGCCCACACCAGCCATCAGGCCCCATCTACATTAGTTCCACCTGTCTGCATTTGGTCCATATCCCACCAAACCTGTCCTATTCATGTACCCAACCTGTCTAACTATTTCATAAATGTTGGGATAGTCCCTGCCTCAAATTCCTCATCTGGCAGTTTGTTCCATACATCCACCACCCATTGTGTGAAAAAGTTACCCCTCAGATTCCTATTCAATGATTTTCCCTTCAACTTAAACGTATGTCCTCTGGACCTCGATTCGCCTATTCAGGGCAGGAGAATCCGAGCATCCACTACATCTATTCCTTTCATGATCTAAAACATGTCTATAAGATCACCCCTCGTCCTCCTGCGCTCCAAGGAGAACAATCCCACCCAATTGATTCTGTCTTCAAACTAACGCTGTCCATTCCAGATAACATCCTGGTGAATCTGTTCCGCACTGTCTCTGGCAACACGACATCATATCTGTAATATGGTGACCAGAACTACACAAAAGGGCCTCGCAGATATTTGAAGTACAACTGAGGAAAGCGCTGGAACTTGGAGGAACAGTTAAGTCTTGATTTTTCTGTTTATGGGTATTCATTTGTAGCGCAAATGCGTTCAGAATCATAAGCAGATGGGACGTGAAACCATCAGTGAGTTTAGAGGTGTCCGTACCAATCAGCACGAGGCAAATGTTGTCAATGTTGTCACTGGTGAAAATATATCTGAGCAGCGTGCGATGGAACTGGGTAGCTGGTTGTTACAGTATGTGAGATGTCCTTGGAATGGATGATACAAAGAACATACCTGTGTTACGTTAATGTGGTCAGTGATGGGTGTGGATAAGCAGTGACATTATCTGTGTGGTCAGTGATGGGTCTGGATAAGCAGTGACATTATCAGTGTGGTTAGTGATGGGTCTGGATAAGCCGTGACATTATCAGTGTGGTTAGTGATGGGTCTGGATAAGCAGTGACATTATCAGTGTGGTCAGTGATGGGTCTGGATAAGCAGTGACACTATCAGTAATCAATCTCATCTCTAATGAGCTCTCACTGCATCTTGCTGTTCTATCCACGTTGGCCGGTGCAGACGTTTTTATTTGTTATTTTCATTTTAATAGGCAGTGGTTAAAATGAATAAATATCTTTCTCCTGCATACATGTGAGTAACACATAATGCGTCTCCCCAACACTCCTCACTCTCTCTGCCTCTCTCCCTCCCCCTCCGTCCATTCTCTCTCTCCCATACCGATCCCCCGTCTCTCTCCCCAATTTTCTGACCGTCTGACTTCCCATCTCCTCCCCTCTCTCCACACTCCTCCCCACTCTCTCCCGACACTCCCCTCTGTCCTGCCACCTCCAATCTCTCTCCCCACACACCTCCCCATCTCTCTCCACACCCCCTCTCTCCCCACTCTCCTCTCATTCTCCACCCCACACTCTGTCTTTCTCCCCACACACTCACCACTCCTCTCATTCTGTGTCCCCACACTCCTCCCCCTCTGTCTCCCCCATTCCCCCTCTCTCTCCCCACATTTCCCCTCATTCCCCACACACCTCCACCTCTATATCCTCACCTCTCTCCCCCGTTCGTCCATTCTCTGCCCCATCTCTCTCTCCCCACATACCTCCCCTCTCTCGCCTCACTCCTTCCTCTATCCCTCCCCTCCCATTTCTCTGCCATATTCCTCCACTCACTCCCCACTCCTCCACTCTCTCCCATCACTCCTCTTGTGCCTCTTTCCCCTGTACCCCTCGCTCTCGCTACATTCCTCCCCCACCCTCGTTTCACTCTCCCCACTCCTCCCCTCCATCCTCACATTCCTCTAACTCGCTCTCCACACTATCCTTCCTCCATCTCTTTCACACTCCTCCCACACTGTCTCCCCACTCCTCCCCCTCTCCCCGCACTCCTCCCGTTCTCTTGCTACATTTTCCTATCTCCCCCACCCACCTCCCCTCCCTCTCCCACACTCCCCCCTGCATCCTTTCTCTCTCCACACAATCCCTCCTCCCGTTGTCTCACACTCCTCTCCCTCCGTATCCCCACTCCTCCCCTCCCTCTCCCCACAGTCCTCCCCTCTCAATTCCCACATTCCTCCTTTCTCTCCACAATCCCCCTCCTCCCCAACACTCCTTCCTCTCTCTCACCCCACACACCTTCCTCTCTCCCACACCCACCTCCTCTCCCTCTTCACCACTCCACCCCCTCCATCCCCACATTCCTCCCACTCTCTCTCCACACAAACCTTCCTCCCTCTCTCTCTCACACTCCTCCCTCCCCTGTCCCCTAAAACCACCTTTCTCCCCACACTCCTCCCCATCATTCTCCCCACACTCCCCGTCTCTCTCCACACTCCCCGCCGGCTCACCACGGTCATCCTGCTTCCTCTCTCTCCCCACTACCTCTCTCTCCCCACACTATTAAATTCCTCTCCCCACACTCCCTTTCTTCCCACCCTCCATCCCCACAATCCTCCTCCTTTCTCTCCACTCCTCCCCTTTCTCTCCCCACACAGCTCCCTTTCTCCCCACACTCATCTCCTCTTCCTCCCCACACTCTTCACTCTGTTTCTCTCTGGATAAGTAGTGACATTATCAGTGTGGTCAGCGATGGGTCTGGACAAGCAGTGACATTATCAGTGTGGTCAGTGATGGGTCTGGATAAGCAGTGACATTATCAGTGTGGTCAGTGATGGGTCTGGATAAGCAGTAACATTATCAGTGTGGTCAGTGATGGGTCTGGATAAGCAGTGGCATGATCTCATTAAATCTGACCCCGATGTTTTACATTTGATATGATGTAAAATAAAGCATCCTTTCTTTTTTTTCTCTTCAGTTTTTATTGATTTTTCACAGAGATATATACAAAACAGTACAACATCATGAACATAAATAAAATAAAATAAGAAAAACAACAAAAATAAATGAATAAATAAACAAAGGAGATAAATAAATAAATACATTTGAATAAGACAGTGTGGTACACTTACCAAATAAAATATGAAAAAGTAACAATGTTGGTTATCTAGAAATATTTCAATATTCGCACAAACATAACATCTAGTTCCATATAACACAATCTTCCAATATCTAGCTCGGCATTTATCTAGTTGGTGTCATGACTCAAATAAACGATCAATTTTTCCCAGATCCTCTCAAAGAATCCCTTCTTTTTAATTCAAATGTTCGACTCTAAAGGGTTAACTCAAGTTCAATATCCATAATTAATCTAAACTTTAATGAGCACGAACTCTATCTTGCTGCTCTATCCACGCTGGTAAACACGGCAGCTGAAGATGCATTAACTTGTTATTTTCATCTTAATTAACACAGGTTAGAAATGCTAATTAACTCTCTCCGGCATACACTTGAAATAATAACACAAAATGCAGAAAATTAAAATGCAGCTTCAGATTTGAGAAAGGGTGAGTTGGGTAAATGTTCTGTGCGTTTCGCCCAATGGGAAATATTAGTTCCAGCCGGTGAACACGAGCTGTGGCTCTGTTCAATCTGCAGTTTATTTTGTAATGAACTACTTTAGGCCAGTTGACAGGTAGAAGTCAATTCAAACCCACAGACCAGACAGTAAGGTCGGTCTGAGAGTAAATGACCAACTCATCTGTCTGGGCTGTCCACACAGCGGCACAGAGAAAGATGCCACACACGCAGACTTCATTTATGTGCTTATTTATCATGCAATTCAAGAGAGCATATCTCCCATCATGCAGTGTAAACCTGGCACACGTAGAAACTGAAATAAACACTTCAATGATCAGGGACTGTTATCAAAAATGACCAATATATATGACAGGCAAATCCCATGATTTCAAGGTTAGAGTTCTGTGGTAACAGAATATCCAAGGGCCATTTAAAAGCAGTATATTTGTTAGTGCTGTACCAGGCGCAACGTTTGGCCAAAGGCTGCCATGTTTCATGGGGTGGGATGGTGCATTTTAGTTCATCTGAAGTATTCCCATTTACCGGCATATGAATCATCTCCCTCTAAAACATTCCCTTCATGTACCTGTCCAAATGACTTTGTGTTGATATTACTATGTTACCTATGATACCCTGCCCCTCCATGAGATCACTCCACTGCCTGCTGCGCTTCATGAAATAAATTCCTCGCAGCCCAGCCTTTCCCTGTATCTCCGACCCTTGTTTTCTGGCAACGTGTTGTAAAATATTTTGAGGACTCTTTACAAATTAGTGGCATATTTCCTAAACATGCTGACGAAAAATTATACACGTTACTCCAAGTGCGTCCTCACCAACGTCTTGTCGAACTGAATATAATTTTCCAACTTCTAAATTTTATTCACTGATTGATGAAGACAGTGCTTCAAAAAACCTTCTCCACCACCCCACCTCCCTGTTTCGTCCCTTTTCTTTGAACTATGTAACATAGAAACTTGGAAACATAGAAAATAGGTGCAGGGGGAGGCCATTAGACCCTTCGAGCGAGCACCGCCATTCATGGTGATCATGGCTGATCATCCACAATCAGTAACCTGTGCCTGCCTTCTCCCCATATCGCTTGATTCCATCATCCCCTAGAGTTCTGTCTAACTCTCTTTCAAATTCATCCAGTGAATTGGCCTCCATTGCCTTTTGTGGCAGAAAATTCCATAAATTCACAAGTCTCTGGGTGAAAAAGTTTCTTCTCACCTCAGTTTTAAATGGCCTCCCCTTTATTCTTAGACTTTGGCTCCTGGTACTAGACTCCCCCAACTTTGGAAATATTTTTCCTACATCTAGCTTGTCCAGTACTTTTATAATTTTATACGTCTCTATAAGATCCCCTCTCATCCTTCTAAACTCCAGTAAATACAAGCCCAGTCTTTCCAATCTTTCCTAATATGACAGTCCCGCCATCCCAGGGATTAACCTCGTGAACATATGGCGCACTGCCTCAACGTCCTTCCTCAAATTATGAGACCAAAAAATACAACTGCAAAAGATCCTCTTTGCACCTTTATTCAAATCCTCTCGTAATGAAGGCCAACATGCCATTATCTTTCTTCCATGCCTGCTGTACCTGCACGATTACTTTCAGTGACTGGTGTACAAGGACACCCAGGTCGTGTTGTACTTCCCCGTTACCTCATCTGACACCATTGAGATAGTAATCTGTCTCTTTGTTTATGCTGCCAAAGTGGATAACCTCACATTTATCTACATTATATTGCATCTGCCATGCATCTGCCCACTCACTCAACCTGGCGTAGTCACCCTGCAACCTCTTAACATCCTCTTTGCAGTTCACACTGTCACCCAGCATTGTGTCATCTGCAGACTTGCTGGAGTTACTTCTAATGTATGGATCCCTTTGCTCTACAACACTCCCTAGCTAACTACCATTCACGGTAACGATCATGCCCTGATTTTACTTCAAAAATTAAAATCTCACACTTATCTGGAAGAAACACCGTTTGCTATTTCTCAGCCCATTTTCCAATTTGAAAAGTTCCTGCTTTAATTCTTGCTAAACATTTTCAGTCTGTGATACCATCTACTTTAGTGTCAACTGCAAACTTAAAAATTAGTCTTTGTACAATTTCATGCAACTCATTGATATGGATGACAAACAACATTGAGCCCAGCACAGATCTAATCTGTCTTATATCATCATATCATATATATACAGCCGGAAACAGGCCTTTTCGGCCCTCCAAGTCCGTGCCGCCCAGCGATCCCCGTACATTAACACTATCCTACACCCACTAGGGACAATTTTTACATTTACCCATCCAATTAACCTACATAACCTTCTAACTATTCATTCCAGATAACATCCTGGTGAACCTGTTCCGCACTGTCTCTGGCAATAGGACATAATTTCCATGATATGGTGACCATAACTACACAAAAGGGCCTCGCAGATATTTGAAGCACAACTGAGGAGGCCGCTGCACGTGGAGGAGCAGTTAAGTCTTGATTTTTCTATAATTTCATGTTCAGCTGCAGTGCAGGTTTGTTCAGAATCAGACGCAGATTGGAAATGAAACCATCTGTGAATTCAGGGGTGTCAGTCCCGATGAGCTGGAACCGAGACAAAAAGATGCATTAACTGTAGAGCAGAGGGATCTAGCACGACAGGTACACAGTGCGTTAAATGTAGCGTCATAGGTAAATAGTTTGGTCGAAAAGGCTTTAGGCACATTGGCCTTCATCAGCGAGAGCTTTGAGTTTTGAAGTTGGGAGGTCATGTTGCAATTGTTTAAGACGTTGGTGAGTCCATATTTAGATTATTGTGTTCAGTGTTGGGCACCGTAGTATCGGGAAAATAGTGTAAATCTGCAAAGGCGTAGAGCAGATTTACGAGGATGTTGCCAGGACTGGAGGGCCTGGTCTACAGCCACAGATTCAGCAGGCTAGTAATTTATTCTTTGATGCGCAGGATTAACTGGGGTGATCTTTTAGAGGTGAACAAAATAATGAAAGGAATACACCTGGCAGGCGCACAGAGAAGGGGAAGCAAGAACCATGGGACGGAGGTTTAAGATGAGGTGGGAACATTTCATCGGAACCTGAGGGGTAATTTATCACACAAAGTTTGGTGGGTGAATGGAACGAGTTGCCAGAGGAGGTTTTTCAGGCCGGTGCTCATAGAGTCATGGAGTGATACGTTGTGGAAACAGGCCCTTCGGCCCAACTTGCCCACACCATCCAACATGTCCCTGCTCCCACCTGCCTCCGTTTCATCCATATCCCTCCAAACCCGTCCTATTCGTGTACCTGTCTAACAATTTCTTAAATGTTGGGATTGTCCCTGCCTCAACTACCTCTTCTGGCAGCTTGTTCCATGCATCCACCACCCTTTGTGTGAAAGAGTTATCCCACCGATTCCAATGACAGCTTTTCCTATTCATGTTAAAAGTATGTCCTCTGGAGCTCGATTCTCGTACTCAGGGCAAGAGAATCTGTGCATTTATCCGATCAATTCCTCTCATGATCAAATACACCTAAATAAGATCACCCCTCTTCCTCTTGTGCTCCAATGGATAGTCCGAGCCTACTCAACCTCTTCCTACAGGTCAGACACTGGCACTATCCTCGTAAAATGTACCTGGAACGTTTCCAGTTTGGCAACGTCTTTCCTATAACACGGTAACCAGAACAGAACATAATACTCCAAATGCAGCCTCACGAAGGTCTTATATTACTGCAACATGACCTCCCAACATCCATACTCCATACTCTGGCTGATAAAGGCCAATGTGCCAAAAGCCTTTTTGTCAACACCAGATCGACCTGTGCTTCCGCCTTCAAGGAACTGTGCACCTGCACTCCTAGATCCCTCTGCCCTACAACACTACCCAGAACCCTACCATTCACTGTGTCGGTCCTGCCCAGGTTAGATTTCTCAAAATGCAATACCTCACTTTGCAATACCATACTTTGATTTTACTATAGGAGTAAAGAGGTCCTTCTGCATTTGTATAGGGCAATGGTGCGACTACATCTGGAATATTGTGTGCAGTTTTGGTCTCCTAATTTGAGGAAGGACATCCTTGCGATTGAGGCAGTGCATCGTTGAATCACGAGGTTAATCCCCGGGATGGCGGGACTGTCAAATGAGGAAAGATTGGAAAGACTGGGCTTGTATTCACTGGAATTCAGATGTATGAGATGGAATCTTATAGAAATGGATAAAATTATAAAAGGACTGGGGAAGCTAGATGCAGGAAAAAAATTCCCGATGTTGGGGGAGTCCAGAACAAGGGGGGCACAGTCTAAGATTAAAAGGGAGGCCATTTCAAACTGAGGTGAAAAAAAACTTTTTCACCCAGGGTGTTGTGAATTTGTGGAATTCTCTGCCTACGAAGGCAGTGGAGGCCAACACACTGGATGAATTTACAAGAGAGTTAGCTAGAGTTCCGGGGCCAAGCGGAATCAATGGATATGGGGAGAAGGCAGGCACAGGTTACTGATTGTGGATACTTTGCCATGATCACAATGCACGGCGGTGCTGGCTAGAAGGGCCAAATGGCTTCCTCCTGCACCTATTTTCTATGTTTCTATGCTTCTCATATTTATCTGCATTAATTCCATCAACCATTCCTCAGTACACGTGACTAATCGATAAAGATCATATTGCACTTCATAACAAACATCTTTACTGACTGCAAAACAACCCACTTTTGTTTCAACTACAAACTTGCTAATCTTGCCGCTGCGTGATCTCATCCAAATCTTTGATATAGATGACAAACAGTAACGGGCCCAGCAACGAACCCTGACGCATGCCACTAGTCACTGGCGTCCAGTCTGAGAAGCAACCTTCCACTATCACCCTCTGCTTCCTTCCATGAAGCCAATTTGCTATCCATTCAGCTATCTCTCCTTGCGTCTCATGCGATCTAACCTTCAAGAGCAAGCTACCACGAGGAACCTTCTCGAATACAATGCTGAAGTCCATGTATTCAATATCTACAGATCTGCCCTGATCGACCTTTTTTGCTCACTTCTTAGAAAAGCTGACGATAAAAGGTACTATCAGGTACAGAGATACTAAAGCTACTCATTATAAAATGTATTATATTAAGGTGCTAACACAAAAATACTCTCTCAAACTTCAAGGACCATTTAGACAGGCATCGATTAGCCATTGATAGGAATATGTGCCGATCGAAGGCAGGTGGGACTAGTGTGGATGAGACATGTTGGCCAGTGTGGGCAGTCTGGGCCGAAGCCTCTAAGATTCTCTGACTCCATGTCTCTATAACTGGAGGGTGTGTGCACAAATAGGGCAGTAAGACATTCCTCACTTGTCCATAGATCTCTGTCCTGGGATCGGAGAACAGATTCACTTCGAAACATAGAAACATAGAAAATAGGTGCAGGAGGAGGCCATTAGGCCCTTCGAGCCAGCACCGCCAATCTTTGTTACCATGGCTGATCATCCACTTCAAGCCAAATCATGTTAATCACACTTGTTTTTTAACATTAACAGTCAGAGTTTCTGTTCAATGGTTAGCTGTGGGTCAGTAACCTGCATATTTGTTCAATCATCTACCGTGGCTCAGCACGAGGCCAATGTTGCCAATGATTTCACTGGTGAAAATATATCTGAGCATTGTGCGACGGAACTGGGAACTGGTTGTTATGTGGATGATTCAAAGAAATTACCTGTGTGTGACGTCAGTGCAGTCAGTGATGGGTCTGGATAAGCAGTGACATTATCAGTGTGGTCAGTGATGGCTATGGATAAACAGTGACATTACCAGTGTGGTCAGTGATGGGTCTGGATAAACAGTGACATTATCAGTGTGGTCAGTGATGGGTCTGGATAAACAGTGACATTATCAGGGGGGTCAGTGATGGGTCTGGATAAGCAGTGACATTATCAGTGTGGTCAGTGATGGGTCTGGATAAACAGTGACATTATCAGGGGGGTCAGTGATGGGTCTGGATAAACAGTGACATTATCAGTGTGGTCAGTGATGGCTATGGATAAGCAGTGACATTATCAGTGTGGTCAGTGATGGGTCTGGATAAGCAGTGACATTATCAGTGTGGTCAGTGATGGGTCTGGATAAGCAGTGTCATTATCAGTGTGGTCAGTGATGGGTCTGGATAAGCAGTGACATTATCAGTGTGGTCAGTGATGGGTCTGAATAAGCAGTGACATTATCAGTGTGGTCAGTGGTGGCGGGATAAGCAGTGACATTATCACTGATCTTATAATCTTATAGAAACATAAAATTCTTAAGGGATTGGACAGGCTGTATGTGAAAATATGTTCCCGATGTTGGGGGAGTCCGGGGGTCACAGTTTTAGAATAAGAGGTTTACTATTTAGGACTGATGTGAGGATAAACTTTTCACCCAGGGAGTTGTGAATCTGTGGAATTCTCTGCCACAGAAGGCAGTGGAGGCCAATTTACTGGATGCTTTCAAGCAAAAGTTAGATATGGCACTTCGGGTCACGGAAACAAAGGATATGGGGAGAAAGCAGGAACGGGTTACTGATTTAGGATGATCATGTTGAATGGTGGTGCAGGCTCGAGGGCCGAATGTCCCACTCCTGCAATTGTTTTCTATTTTTCTATGTTTCTCTGTCTAAGCATCAGGTTGTGATACTTCCATTTCATCTTAACTCCTGTGTTTTATATTTTATACCAAAGTGGATAACAAACATATGATTTGCATTATTGCAGATGTTTGACTGTAAAGGGTTAACGTACGTTCAGTATCTGTAATTAATCTCATCTGCAATGAGCACTAACTCCATCTTGCTGCTCTATCCACGCTGGTAAACACGGCAGGTGAAGATGCATTCATTTGCGATTTTCATCTTAATTAACAATCGTTATAAATACTAATTGCCTCTCTCCGGCACACAATTTAAAGAATAACACATAATGCTGAAAATTAAAATGCAGCTTCAGATCTGAGATAGGGAGAGTTGAGCAATTGTGCTGTGCCATTCACCCAGTGGGGAATATTAGTTCCAGCCGGTGAACACAAGGCAAGGTTCTGTTCAATCTGCAGTTTATTTTTTATTGAACTACTTCAGACCAGTTGACAGGTTGATGCTAATTCAAACCTACAGACCTGAAAACAAAGACGGTCTGAGAGTTAATGACCAACTCACCCGTCTGGGCTGTCCACAATGGTTCAGAAACATAGAAACGTAGAAAATAGTTGCAGGAATTTGCCATTTGGCCTTTTGAGCCAGGACCGCCATTCAATATGATCAAGGCCGACCATCCTAAATCAGTACCCCGTTCCTGCTTTCTCCCCATGCAGCTTTATTCCGTTAGCAGTAAGAGCCATATCTGACTCTCTCTTGAAAACCTCCTGTGAATTGGCCTCCACTGACTTCTGTGGCAGAGAATTCCACAGATTCACAATTCATCTCAACTGGGGAGGTCGACGACAGATTAGTTTTTCCTCATCTCAGTAATAATTGAGCTACCCCTTATTCGTAAACTGTGATCCCTTTTCTGGACTCCCACAACATCGGGAACATTTTTCCTGTATCTAGCCTGTCCAATCCCTTAAGATATGTATATGTGTAAGAAGGAACTGTAGATGCTGGTTTCAACAGATAGACACAAAAAGCTGGAGTAACTCAGCGGGACAGGCAGCATCTCTTGGGAGAAGGAATAGGTGGAGACCCTTCTTCAGAATTCTGTATGTTTCGACAAGATCCTCTCTCATCCTAAATTCCAGTGAAGTTAAGAGAGCTCTCACGCACACTCAGTCTGTATTTCTGTGCCTATTTATTAATTAATTCAAGAGAGCGTTTCTCCCTTCCTGTTGTGTATATCTGGTACACATAGAAACTGAAAGAAACACTTCAATGATCCGAGACATATTAAAACGACCAACGTATATGATAGGCAGTTATATCATTTTGTTGTTTAAACTGCAGGTGTGAGAACATTCGACACCTATTGGCGTTTAATTCCTCGGATTTCTAGGCTAGAGTTTAGTTTAAGGAGAGTGAAGCACCTGTTGGACACTTGCGAGGGAGATGAACAATGTGCCTCCGTTGTTGGTGACACCACCACCCAATACAGTATCGCCACTGTTGTGCAGTCAGTGATGTGTCTGCAATGTGGCTACAACTGGGGAGGCCGATGACAGAGCACATTAGTGATTACAGAACCGCTGATTCCAGTCATGTGAACAACAGGGAAACAGGCCCTTCAGCCCAGCGGTCCATGCGGACCGAGATATCTATCTACGGTAATCTCATTCACCTGTATTTGTCCCATATCCCTCCATTCCTATCCGAAACAAACGCCTGTCCAAATGCTGTTTATTTGCTGAGATGGTATCTGTCCCCACCGCCTCAAATGAAAAGATTGCACCATCTTTGAAGTCAGAATTCCCTTAAATCTCTCCCCTTTCGATTAAACGTAACTTCTCTGGGTTCAGATTCTCCCAGCCTGGGAAATAACTGCGACCATCTACTCAACCCTGCTGTAGTTGACATAATTTTACAAGCCTCAATAAGGTCGTCCATGTACATTCTTGCTCCAATAAGATCAATCCCACCTGATCAAATCTGTCCTCAAACTAACGCTGTCCATTCCAGATAACATCCTGGTGAATCTGTTCACCACCGCCTCTGGCAATAGGACATCATTGGTATAATATGGTGACCAGAACTACACAAAAGGGCTTCGCAGATATTTGAAGTATGACTGAGGTGAGCGCTGCACTTGGAGGAGCAGTTAAGTCTTGATTATTCTTTATTTGGATGTTCAGCTGTAGTGCAAGTGTATTCACAATCAGACGCACATGGGAAGTGAAACCATCAGTGAGTTCAGAAGTGTCAGTACCGTTGACCTGGAAACGAGGCAGAAATGTGAATTAACTGTAGAACAAAGGGATATAGGACGACAGGTACATAGTGTGTTGAAATAGGTACATAGTGTCACAGGTTGATAGTGTGGTCAAAAAGTATTTTGTTACATTGGCCGTCTTTTGTCAGAGCATTGTGTATAGAGGTTATGTTGCGGTTGTGCAAGACGTTGGTGAGGCTGCATTTGGAGTATTGTGTTCAGTTTTGGGCACCATGATACAGGAAAGATGGTGTCAATCTGGAAAGGTGATGGAGGAGATTTACGAGGATGTTGCCAAAACCCGTGGTGGGTGTGTGGAACGAACTTTCAGAGGAGGTAGTTCAGCCCTGTACTCATATAGTCATAGATAGATATGGTGTGGAATCAGGCCCTTCGGCCCAACTTGCCCACGTCAGCCAACAGGCCCCATCTACGCTAGTTCCACCTGTCTGCATTGGTCCATATCCCACCAAATCTGTCCTATTCATCTACCCAACCTGTCTAACTATTTCATAAACGTTGGGATAGTCCCCGCCTCAAATTCCTCATCTGGCAGTTTGTTCCATACATCCACCACCCATTGTGTGAAAACGTTACCCCTCAGATTCCTATTCAATCATTTCCCCTTCACCTTAAACGTATGTCCTCTGGACCTCGATTCTCCTACTAAGGGCAGGAGAACCTGCGCATCGCCCGATCTATTCCTTTCATGATCTAAAACACGTCTCTGAGAATCCGAGCATCCACTACATCTATTCCTTTCATGATCTAAAACATGTCTATAAGATCACCCCTCATCTTCCTGCGTTCCATGGAGACCAATCGCACACAATTGATTCTGTCTACAAACTAATGCTGTCCATTCCAGATAACATCCTGGTGAATCTGTTCCGCACTGTCTCTGGCAACACTCCCTCTCTTTCACACTCCTCTCTCTCCGTAGGTTAATTCCCGGAATGGCGGGATTGTCGTATATTGAAAGGCTGGAGCAATTAGGCTTATATGCACTGGAATTTAGAAGGATGAGGGGGGATCTTATTGAAACATATAAGATAATTAGGGGATTGGACACATTAGAGGCAGGAAACATGTTCCCAATGTTGGGGGAGTCCAGAACAAGGGGCCACAGTTTAAGAATAAGGGGTAGGCCATTTAGAACGGAGATGAGGAAGAACTTTTTCAGTCAGAGAGTGGTGAAGGTGTGGAATTCTCTGCCTCAGAAGGCAGTGGAGGCCAGTTCGTTGGATGCTTTCAAGAGAGAGCTGGATAGAGCTCTTAAGGATGGCGGAGTGAGGGGGTATGGGGAGAAAGCAGGAACGGGGTACTGATTGAGAGTGATCAGCCATGATCGCATTGAATGGCGGTGCTGGCTCGAAGGGCTGAATGGCCTACTCCTGCACCTATTGTCTATTGTCTATTGTCTATTGCCCACTCCCCCCTATCCACACAGTCCTCCCCTCTCAATTCCCACATTCCTCATTTCTCTCCACAATCCCCATCCTCCCTCAACACTCCTCCCTCTCTCTCTCTCACCACACACCTTCCTCTCTCTCACACCCATCTCCTCTCCCTCTCCCCCACTCTCCCCCACTCCCCCCTCCATCCCCACATTCATCCCACTCCCCACACAATCCTTCCACCCTCTCTCTCACACTCCTCCCTCCCCATCCCCTAAAACCCCCTCTCTCCCCACAGTCCTCCCCGTCATTCTCCCCACAATCCCCCTCTCTCTCCTCACACTCCTCTCTCGCTCCCCACATTCATCCTGCCTACTCTATCTCCCCACTCCCTCTCTCTCCCCACACTATTCAATTCCTCTCCCCAAACCCCCTCCCTTCCCACCCTCCATCCCCTCCCTCCACTCCTCCCATTTCTCTCCCCACACACCTCCCTCTCTCTCCACGTTCCTCCCCTCTTCCTCCCCACACTCTTCACTCTCTTTCTCTCTGGATAAGCAGTGACATTATCAGTGTGGTCAGTGATGGGTCTGGATAAGCAGTGACATTATCAGTGTGGTCAGTGATGGGTCTGGATAAGCAGTGACATGATCTCATTAAATCTGCCCCCGATGTTTTACATTTGATATGATGTGAAATAAAGAATTCTTTCTTTTTTGTCTCTTCTGTTTTTATTGTTTTTTCACTGAGAAATATACAAAACAGTACAACACCATCAACATGAATAAAATAAAATAAGAAAAACAACAAAATTAAATAAATAAATGAATTGATAACTAAATAAATAAAGGAGATAAATAGATAAATAAATACATTTGAACAAGACAGTGTGGTACACTTACCAAATAAAATATAAAAAAGTAACAATGATTGGTTATCTAGAGATATTTCAATATTCGCAGAAACATACCATCTAGTTCTATACAACACAGTCTTCCAATATCTAGCTCGGCATTTATCCAGTTGGTGTCATGCCTGAAATAAACGATCCATTTTTCCCACATCTTCTCAAAGAATCCCTTCCTTTTAATTCAAATGTTCGATTCTAAAGGGGTTGAGGAAGGATATTCTTGCTATTGAGGGCGTGCAGCGTAGATTTACTAGGTTAATTCCCGGAATGGCGGGACTGTCATATGTTGAAAGACTGGAGCGACGAGGCTTGTATAAACTGGAATTTAGAAGGATGGGAGGGGATTTGATCGAAACATATAAGATTATTAAGGGGTCACAGTTTAAGAATAAAGGGTAGGCCATTTAGAGCGGAGATGAGGAAAAACGTTTTCAGAGAGTTGTAAATCTGTGGAATTCTCTGCCTCAGATGGCAGTGGAGCTCAATTCTCCCAATGCATTCAAGAGAGAGCTAGATAGAGCTCTTAAGGATAGCGGAGTCAGGGGGTATGAGGAGAAGGCAGGAACGGGGTACTGATTGAGAATGATCAGCCATGATCACATTGAATGGTGGTACTGGCTCGAACGGCCGAATGGCCTACTCCTGCACCTATTGTCTATTGTTAACTCGTTCAGTATCCATAATTAATCTAAACTTTAATGAGCACTAATTCCATCTTGCTGCTCTATCCACGCTGGTAAACACGGCAGCTGAAGATGCGTTAACTTATTATTTTCTTCTTAATTAACAGGTTAGAAATGCTAATTAACTCTCTCCGGCATACATTTGAAAGAATAACACATAATGCTGAAAATTAAAATGCAGCTTCAGATCTGAGAAAGGGGGAGATGGCTAAATGTTCTGTGTACTTCGCCCAGTGGGGAATATTAGTTCCAGCCGGTGAACATTAGCTGTGGCTCTGTTCAATCTGCAGTTTATATTGTGGTGAACCACTTCAGACCAGGTGACAGGTAGATGTTAATTCAAACCCACAGACCAGACAGTAAGGTCGGTCTGAGAGTAAATGACCAACTCATCCGTCTGGACTGTCCACACAGCGGCACAGAGAAAGCTGCCACACACGCAGACTTCATTTATGTGCTTATTTATCAAGCAATTCAAGAGAGCATATCTCCCATCATGCAGTGCAAACCAGGCACTCGTAGAAACTGAAATAAACACTTCAATGATCAGGGACTGTTATTAAAAATGACCAATGTACGTGACAGGCGATTATAATGTTTTCTGCTTAATCTGCACCTTTGAGAAGAGTGGACATTTATTGATGTTAAATTCCTCTGATTTCAAAGTTCGAGTTCTGTGGTAATAAAATATCCAAGGGCTATTTAAAAGCAGTTTGTATGTTAGTGCTGTCCCTGACGCAAATTTCAGACAAAGGTTGCCATGTTTCATGGGGAGGGGTGATGCATTTTAGTTCATCTGAACTATTCCCATTTGCCGGCATATGGATCATCTCCCTCTAAACCATTCCCCTCATGTACCTGTCCAAATGTCTTAGTGTTCCCATTATGACGCTACCTATGACACTGTCCACCTCTATGAGGTCACTGCACTGCCTGCTGTGCTCCATGGAATAAAGTCCTGGCGAGCCCAACATTTCCCTGTAGCTCCGACCCTTGTTTTCTGGCAACGTGTTGAAATTATTTTCTGCACTCTTTACAAATTAGTGGCATATTTCCTAAACATGGTGACGTATCCAAGTGCGTCCTCAACAAAGTCTTGCCCAACTGAACATAACTTTCCAACTTTTAAATTTTATTCACTGGCTGATGAAGACAGTGGGAAAAAAACCTTTTCCACCGCCCTATCCCCCTGTTATGTCCCTTTTCTTGCAACAATGTACTTTTATTCTGTTCTACAACACTACCCAGCTAACTACCATTAACGGTGAAGATCATGCCCTGGCTTGTCTTCCCTAATTTAAAATCTCACACATCTGCAAGAAGCACCATTTGCCATTTCTCAGCCCACTTTCCAATTTGAAAAAGTTCCTGCTCTAATCCTTGCCAATCATTTTTCAATGCCTGTGATACCACCTAATTCAGTGTCAACTGCAAACTTATACATTAGTCCGTTACATTCTCAGGCAACTCATTGACACAGATGACAAACAACAATGAGCGCAGCACCAATCCCTGAGATGGACCACCACTCCTTGACCAATGAACGAAACTGTACCATATGCCTCTTTACAACTGTCCACTGCCGTTATCACATTCAGGGAGCTGTTTACCTGTATTGCAAGATACTTTTATACATCACTGATGTTAAGGGTCGTGCCATTAATTATATAGTTTGAACTCACATTTGACGTCCCAAATTGCAACATCTCTCATTTGCTCAGAATAATTTGCATCTGTGATTTCCCCCACCCCTCCCATCTCTCTACTTGATCTATACGCCACTAAATACTGAGACAGCCTCCCTCACATTCCTCAACCCCAGAAATCTTGGTGTCATCCGCAAACTTACAAAACAACCCGTGTATATTCACGCCCAAGTCATTTATGTGTATCACAAACAGTAGAGGTCCCAGCACAGATCCCTGTGTATTACTACTGGTCACAGACCTCCAGCCTGAATATTGCCCTTCCACCACAACACTCTGCCTTCTATCATTCAGACAGTTCTGAATTCATGCGACCAAGTCACCGTTAATCCCGTGTGCCTTCACCTCCTGGATCGGTCTACCATGGGAGACTTTGTCAAAGGTCCGGATAAGCAGTGATATTATCAGTGTGGTCAGTGATGGGTCTGGATAAGCAGTGACATTTTCAGTGTGGTCAGTGATGGGTCTGGATAAGCAGTGACATTATCAGTGTGGTCAGTGATGGGTCTGGATAAGCAGTGACATTATCAGTGTGGTCAGCGGTAGGTCTGGATAAGCAGTGACATCATCAGTGTGGTCAGTGATGGGTCTGGATAAGTAGTGACATTATCAGTGTGGTCAGTGATGGGTCTGGATAAGCAGTAACATTATCAGTGTGGTCAGTGATGGGTCTGTATAAGCAGTAACATTCTCAGTAATTAATCTCATCTGTAATGAGCTCTCACGGCATCTTGTTGTTCTATCCACGGTGGCGGGTGCACACGTATTTGTTTGTTATTTTCATTTTAATAGGCAGCGGTGATAATGAGTCGATAACTTTCTGCTGGATAAGATTGAAGGAATAACGCATTATGCGTCTCTCCCAACACTCCTCACTCTCTCTCTCTCTCTCCCTCTCTCCCTCCTCCCATTCTCTGTCCTCTCCCCACTTTTCCGATTCTGTTTTCCCACTTCCTCCCCTCTCCACACTCCTCCCCACTCTCTCCCCACACTTCCCTCTGTCTTGCCACACTCCGCGAATCTCTCTCCCCATACTCATCCCCCTCTCTCTCCGCACCCTCTCTCCCCACTCTCCTACCACTCTCCATCCCCACACTCCTGCATTCTCCACACACACTCACCACTCCTCCCATTCTTTCCCCCTCACTCCTCCCCCTCTCTCCCCCACGTGCCTCCCCATCTCTCTCCCCACGCACATCCCCCTCTCTGCCCACACTCCTACCCCTTACATTCTCCCACACTCCCCCTACCTCTCCCCGTGCTCCACCGCACTCTCTCTCCCCATTCCACTCATTCCCACACTACTCCCCCTCTCTCCCCCACACACCTCCTCCACTCCCCAATCCTCCCCCTGTTTGTCATAAGGTCGTAACTGATAGTAGAATTAGAGAGGGGGAGAGAGACAGGGGTTTGTGAGAGAGAGAGGGGGTAGGGGGAGAGGGGGGGAGGGGGAGAGAAGGAGGAGAGGGAGAGAGAGGACAGGAGAGGAGAGAGAGAGGTGGGTCTCCTCAGAGTGTTTCCCTTTGTGCGTCGATAAGGCCTTTAATGAACCGACCTGTTAGATGGAACCGCCTCTGAACTCTGAGCTGGTTTACTTTGTGTCTGTGCCTATCTGAGGAAAGTCAGACATAGGATACAAGTCTCGCACAAAAAAAACAGAATGTCCTCGTACACACAGGGTGGTGGGTGTATAGAACGGGCTGTCAGACGCATGTACTGGTGCAAAGTTTAAGAAACATTTAGACATGTACGTGGATGGGACGGGTTGAGAAAGATATGGGGCAAACGCGGGTAGTGGGACTGGGATAGACGGGGCAAGTTGCATTGGAGTGGGCGAGTTGGGCCGGATATTTTCGTGCTACATGACTCCATGACGCTGTGACTTTTAAATGTATTCTTATATAGTGCACGGGGGAGAGAAAGAGGGAGAGAGAGAGAAGGGAGAGAGAGAGAGGGCGGGGAGGGAAGGAGAGGGAGAGAGAGGGGGTAATAATTGTTAGCTTAATATATTGTAAATTTGGTTCTCAAGTCGAGGGGGGGTCATGGTATCAAATATTAGTTTAGTTTATAATTGTAAATTTATGAAAATGAAGTGGAGAGGGGGAGAGAGAGGATAAAGAGAGACGGGGAGAGACTGAAGGAAGGGAGAGAGGGTGGTGAGAGAAAGAGGAGGAAGAGTGAAAGAGAGGAGAGAGAGGGGGAAGTGAGAGAGAGGTGAGATAGAGGGGGAAGCGAGAGGGGGAGAAAGGGAGAGGGAGAGAGAGGGGGAGAGAGAGGAGGAAGAGAGGGGAGAGTTTAGTTTTTATTTTAAGTTTATTTTATTTAGTCAAAAGAGAGGAGAGAGAGAGAAATGAGGCGAGGGGAAGAGAGAGAGAGGGGGAGGGAGAGGTGGAGAGACTGGGGAAGAGAGAGAGACTGGGGAGAAAAAGGAGAGAGGGAGAGGGCAGAGAGAGGGGAGAGATAGGAGAGGTCGGGAGAGGGATGGGAGGGGAGGGGAGAGTGGGGAGAGAGGGAGCGGGGAGTTGGTATCAAATATTAGTTTAGTTTAATTGATTGTTGTAAATGTAGTCTTATAAAATGGGGGGGAGGGAAAGAGAAGTAGAGAAAGAGGGGAGAGAGAGTGAGGGGGAGGAAGGGGAGGGAGAGAGAGTGGGTAACAAATATTAGTTTAGTTTATTGTTGAATTTATTATAAAATGGAATGCGAGAAAGAATATCAAATATTAGTTTAGTTTATTATTGTGAATTAATTGATTATTGTGAGGGGGGAGAGAAAGGGGAGAGATTATTTTTAGTTTAGAGACATAGAAACGTAGAATATAGGCGCAGGAGGCCATTTGTCCCTTCGTGCCAACACCGCCATTCATTGTGATCATGGCAGATCATCCACAATCAGTAACCTGTGCCTGCTTCTCCCCATATTCCTAGCTTCCGCTCGCCCCTAGAGCTCTTTAATTTAGTTTAGTTTATTTAGTCAAAGGAGAGGAGAGAGAGAGAGAGAGAGATGGGGTGAGTGTGAGAGAGAGAAGGGGAGAGTGAAAGGGGAGAGAGTGTGTCACATTAGTCCGCGCGGGAATAGGTGACGCTTCGGGTCGAGACCCTTCTTCAGACTGATGTCAGGGGGGCCGGACAAAGAAAGGATATAGATGGAGACAGGAAGACAGTGGGAGAACTGGGAAGGGGGAGGGGGGGGGGAAATAGGAGAGAGACAGAGGAAATGTCTAAAGTTGGAGATGTCAATGTACATACCGCTGGGCTGCAAGCTGCCCAAGCGAAATATGAGGTGCTGTTCCTCCAATTTCCAGTTGGCCTCACTATGGCACTGGAGGAGGCCCATGACAGAAAGGTCAGACCCGGTGGCTGAGCACTTCAACTCGCCCTCCCACTCCCAGTCTGACCTTTGAGAATTTCATAACTTCACAACTCTCTGGGTGAAAGAGTTTTTCCTCATTTCAGTACTAAATGGCCTACACCTGATTCTTAAACTGTGGCATCTGGTTCTGGACTCCCCCAACATCGGAAACATGTTTCCTGCATCCCTTAATAATTGTATCTGTTTCTATAAGATCCCCTCTAAACTCCAGTAAATACAAGCCCAGTCGCTCCATTCTTTCATCATATGACAGTCCCGCCATCCTGGGAATTAACCTCGTGAACCTGCGCTGCATTCCCTCAATAGCAAGAATGTCCTTCCACAAATTGGGAGACCAAATGTGCACACAATACCTCAGATGTGGTCTCACCAGGATCTCTTTGCTCTTGTACTCAAATCCTCTCGTTGCGAAGGCTAACATGCCATTAGCTTTCTTCACTGCCTGCCATATCTGCATGCTTACTTTTAGTGACTGATCTACAAGGATTCCCAGGTCTTGTTGCACTTCCCCTTATCATAATCGGACACCATTCAGATAATAATCTGCCTTCTTGTTCTTGCCACCAAAGTGGATAACCTCCCATTTATCCACATTACACTGCATCTGCCCACTCACCCAACCTATACAAGTCACCCTGCATCCTCATAGCATCTTTTTCACAGTTCATCATGCCACCCAGCTTTGTGTCATCTGCAAATCTGCTTATGTTACTTTTTATTCCTTCATCAAAATCATCTATATATGGATTGTAAATGGCTGCGGTCCCAGAACCGAGCCTTGCGGTACCCCATTAGTCACTGCCTGCCATTGCGAAAGGAACCCATTAATTCCTACTCTTTGTTTCCTATCTGCCAACCAATTTTCTATCCATGTCAATACACTGCCCCCTATACTACGTGCTCTAATTTTGCCCACTCATCTCCTGATTGCCCACTAATTGGCCACTAACCAGTGTCCTCATGTACCTGTCCAAATGTCGTAGTGTTATTACTATGGCACTCCCTATGATACTGTGCACCTCCATGAGATCACTGCTCTCTCTACTGAGCTCCATGGAATAAAGTCCTGGCATGTCCAGCCTTTCCCTCGAGCTCCGAACCTTGTCTCCGGGCAACTTGTTCGATAATATATTCAGCGCTCTTTACAAATTAGTGGCATATTGCCCAAACACGGTGGCTAAAAATATGCACATTACTCCAAGTGCGTCCTCACTAACGTCTTGTCCAACTGAACATAACTTTCCAACTTTTAAATTTTATTCACTGGCTGATGAAGACAGTGGGCCAAAAAAACCTTCTCCACCACCCTATCCCCCTGTTACGTCCCTTTTTTTGCAACTATGTACTTTTGTTCTGCGATCCCTCTGCTCTACAACACTCCCCAGCGAACTATCATTCACGGTGAAGATCATGCCCTGGTCTGACTTCCCGAAATTTAAACCTCACACTTACCTGCAACAAACACCATTTGCTATTTCTCAGCTCACTTTCCAATCTGAAAAAGTTCCTGCTTTAATTCTTGCTCACCATTTTCACTGACTGTGATATCACAGGGGGGAGATAAAAAGGCGAAAGAGAGAGGGGGTGAGAGAAAGAGGGTGAGAGAAAGATTGAGAGAGGGTGAGAGAGAGGGGAGAGAGAAAGAGAGAGAAAGGGTGGAGAGGGAGAGTGATAGGGTAGAAAGAGGGGGAGAGGGGGTATCAAATATTAGTTGTTTAATTTATTATTTTTAATGTTTTCTTATACAGTGGAGGGGGAGAGAAAGAGGAGAGAGAGAGAGAGGGAGAGGGAGAGATAGGGAGGGGGAGGGGGAGAGAGGGGATAACAAATATTAGCTTAATATATTGTAAATTTTATTATAAAGTGGAGGGGGGCAGGGTATCAAATATTAATATAGTTTAATTTAGTTTAGTATATTTAGTCAAAAGGGATGAGAGGGAGATGGGGTGAGTGTGTGAGAGAGAGAAGGGGAGAGAGAGGGTGTGGAATGTTTGGTATATTAGTTTAGTTTCTGCGCGATATCTCTAAATTAATAAATCTGTGAACGGGCGATCGCTGGTCGGAACGGACTCGGTGGGCTGAATGGCCTGTTTCCGTGCTGCATCTGAAATAAAAAGGGAAAAGGTGAAACAGGTAGAGGAGGGCGAGTTTTCGGCCTGTTTCAAGATGGCCGACTTTTGCCTCCTGTTCCCACCAGAGGACAACAGAAAGGTCGTTTACTCCCGTAACCACGAAATATCACCATCCCCCACCCCACCCCTTATCCAGAGTCCAGTCCCCATGATGGTCAACATCTACACTGAATAGGTGGTGGTGTTTCAGGACAGGGGAGGGGGGAGAGTGAGAGAGGGGAATAAGAGGGGGAGAGAGTTGAGGGGAGAGGGACGAGGAAGAGAGAGGTGTGAGAGCGAGAGGGGAGAGATGGGAGGGAGACAGGGCACCGAAAGAGAGGTGGAAGAGAGAGGGCAGTAAGAGAGGGGGGAGAGAGAGTGGAGGCGGAGTGAGAGAGAGTGAGAGAGAGGGCAGAGAGAGAGGCAGAGAGAGGGAGAAATGGGAGAGAGTAGGAGAGAGAGAGAGGGGGAGAGGGGGGATCAAATATTTGTTAGGTTTAATTTATTATTGTAAGTGTATTATAAAGTGCAGGGGGGAGAGAATGAGGGGGTAGAAACTGAAATAAACACTTCAATGATCAGGGACTGTCATTAAAAATGATCAATACATATGACAGGCAATGGTGTTATTTTTCTGCTTAATCTGCATCTTTGAGCAACGTGGCCACTTGTTGATGTTTAATTCCTCTGACTTCAAGGCTAGAGTTTAGTGGGAACTAAATATCCAAACAGAAGTCAGGCGGGATAAAGCAGTTTATTTGTTAGTGCTGCACCTGCCACAAATGTCAGGCACATGTTGTGGTGTTTCATGGGGAGGGAGAGCGTATTCACTTCATCAGACGGTTATCAAATGTCAGTCTAGTTTAATTGTTCATTGCAAATGTCATTTTATCAAGTGGAGAGTGGGGAGAAAGAAGAGAGAGAGAGAGAGAGAGAGAGAGAGAGGAGAGAGAGAGAGAGAGAGAGAGAGAGAGAGAGAGAGAGTGAGAGAGAGAGAGAGAGAAAGAGAGAGGGAGAGAGGGAGAGAGAGAGTGTGTGTGTGTGTGAGAGAGAGACAGTGTGTGTGTGTGTGTGTGTGTGTGAAAGAGAGAGAGAGAGAGAGAGAGGGAAAGAGAGAGAGAGTAACGCAGAGACAGGGGGGCAGTGTCAGCATCCATCCATCCATCGATCATGGAGCACAAAATATTTCTTTATGTAGGATTCTTAACTTAATCTAATACAATCTGCATTTTGTAATATGTAGCAACTTAAATAAATATAGGGAGCCAGAGAGACAGAGAGAGAGGGAGACAGTGTGTGTGTGAGTGTGTATGTGAGTGTGTGTGTGAGTGTGTGTGTGAGTGTGTGTGAGTGTGTGTGTGAGTGTGTGTGTGAGTGTGTGTGTGAGTGTGTGTGTGAGTGTGTGTGTGAGTGTGTGTGGTGTGTGTGTGTGTGTGTGAGTGTGTGTGTGAGTGTGTGTGTGAGTGTGTGTGTGAGTGTGTGTGTGAGTGTGTGGAGTGTGTGTGTGTGTGTGTGAGAGAGAGAGAGAGAGAGAGGAGAGAGAGAGAGAGAGAGAGAGAGAGAGCGAAGAGAGAGAGAGAGGAGAGAGAGAGAGAGAGGGAGAGAGGGAGAGAGAGAGAGTGTGTGTGTGAGAGAGAGAGGCAGTGTGTGTGTGTGTGTGTGTGTGTGTGTGTGTGTGTGTGTGAGAGAGAGAGAGAGAGAGAGAGAGAGAGAGAGAGAGAGAGAGAGAGAGGAGAGAGAGAGAGAGAGAGAGAGAGAGAGAGAGAGAGAGAGGGGGAGAGAGAGGGGGAGAGAGCGGGGGGAAGAGAGAGGGGTGAGAGAGAGAGAGGGCGGGGAGAGCGGGGAGAGAGAGAGAGACGGAAGAGAGAGGGGGAGAGTGAGAGGGGGAGAGAGAGGGAGAGAGAGGGGGTGAGAGGGAGAGAGAGAGAGACGGAAGAGAGAGGGAGAGGGGGAGAGAGGGGGGCGGAGGCCCACCCACCCTACCCCTGACCGGTCCCCAGTGCGGAGGGCGGGAGGGTGAGAATGAGGAGGTAGAAACTGAAATAAACACTTCAATGATCAGGGACTGTCATTAAAAATGATCAATATATATGACAGGCAATGGTGTTATTTTTTCTGCTTAATCTGCGTCTTTGATTGGGTGAATGTGAGGGCTGGGGGTCCCGGAGCGGGGCCGGCGATGGGATCATCCGCCCGGGACTGACAGCTGGAAGATGCGGCGGTGAATGTGAGGAGGCCGGAGCCCGGAGCGGAGAGACTGCGGCCGCCCTCTGGGATGCGCTCAGGGCGCGGGTTTATTAATGAGCCGCAGCGCTGAGGTGAGCGGATATTTCACCGCGCTCTTCACCTGCTCCCTGAACTTGGACTGGGTCGCCGCGTAAATAAATGTGTTGGTGCAGCAGCTGAGATTCATCAGCAAATACCCGACGTTGTTCAAGAATATATTGAGAATGATTCATATCAGCTCCAATCCCTGTGATCTGATAATAGACGAAGTTTACAACAAACGTCAGCCACAGGAGGATGAAACTGCCAGAGATGGTGAAGAGTAAAACCAGAGACCTCCTCCCTGCTCTCCATCTCCGGGTCCACTGCGCTTCTCCCCCTTGCTCTCACCCCTCAGCCCCTGACGGACCCGACTGGCCACTAAAATGTGCCGGACTGTCAGAGCGTTGAGCAGCAGGATCACAGCGAAAGGGAGGAACGGAGTTAAAACCGTGTCGATCCAGTCAAATGCCACCCACCCGGGGTCAGTGAAATAACTGTCCACCGTGCCACAGCCCCACGGGACATTGTCGATGGTTGTCCGGGGTTCCCGTGTGAAGTAGCGGGGAACGTTTTTCAGACACAGCAGAACGCCGGCTGTTGCGAGAACCGCAGCCGCAGTTTTCCCGGTGCAATATTTAGTTTTCAGCTTCTGGCAACAAATGGCGACAAAGCGATCAAAGGTGAAAGTGACGGTGAACCAGACAGAACAGTCTGTAGCTGAATACCTCAGTACATAGTTAACACTGCACACAGGGGTGATGGACAGGAAACTCCAATACAAGTAATGAGATCGGATCTGATACAAAATGACCTCGATGATCAGGGTGAGTAGATCGGCCGCTGCCATGGCCACCAGGTAGCGAGTGGTGCAGGTGGAGAGGCCGCACTTTCCCCGGGACAGGATCACAATCGCCACTAAATTCACTGCGAAAGTGAAGGGGACGGACACTGGGCTGCACTGAACACGGTCTCCGGGGCTGAACACCGGCTCCACTTTCAGCTGGAGATCAGGAATGTTGGAGTCGGGTGCGCGGCTGCAAGTTTAACAATGTCAAACCCGGCTCGGACTGTGCCCTACCTGCCTGCTTCAGGGGAGAGGAGATAAGGCGACGGGCGGGGTAAAGGGCGGGGAGGGAACGAGCAGCCGCCCGCTACAATAGGCGGAATGGTCCTGTCTACAGTTAACCCGCTCACAGTCTCTGATGGGGCCGGTTTGACAGACTTAACCGTGACCGGCCGCGTTTAACCAGGGTTCTGGGAACTCGGCATCTGATGGGGACGAGGAGGGTTCCAGAGGGAAGGCAGGGACAACTTAGGATCCGGCAGCAGAGTGGCTCCGTTAATGGATTCATTCCACAGTGAGTTCAGTTCGGTAACAACACACGCCGGTAGATCCGCGGCCACCGGTTCAGGAGATCGATCCAATTATTGACCAACAGGCAGGTTGAATCGACGTTGACAGACTCCACAGTGAGACGTGTCCACAGCAGCGTGTGTTCACTCTGATGATTAACTCAGACACAGTGAACTTCACAATGTAAACCCCTTCCCAGTCACACCGTCCCGGAGAGCTGCCTGTCCCGAGCACTGGGACAACTCTGGGCAAGGTCCCACTGAAGGCAAGAACAACATTCTAGTGGGTCCCGGCAGTGGGAGAAAAAGAGGGTTAGTTTCGGCTGTCTGAAAATAAGAAAAACCACAGCGTTAATTCAAAGATATTTCTCTGAGAGGATTGATTTACTTCACATATTCTTGTACAACGGTCATCAGTTGGGAATCATGTAACACGATCAGAATCAGGTCAACACCGGTTAACGGACGGAGTTATAAAACTTGAATTGTTCTGTTCACTTACCAGGGACTCCAACGGCAACAATGATCACGTAACAAGATTTTCTCCACACGCCAATATTCCCAATAAGGTGCCACATTTTCTCTGCCCAGCGACGTGTCCCCGTGAGCTACCGGTAATCTTTCGGAATGAAATGCTGGGGCAGAACATTCCCGGAGATTTTATACCACTTTCCGTCTCCCACCTGGACAGCGAAGTTTCAACAGATTTTAAAAATAGAGATTTTGCAATGATTCGCAACCAGATGACATCAGCCAAGTGAAATCCCTGCTGAGACAGGTCGTGATTTATTCAGGGAATTGATTGAGAAACTCCAAAGACTGGGAATCGTGGCGATACTGAGGGATGGAAATTGGGAGCGGCATTGCTCCAGGAAAGGGAATATTGAAAAAGGGTCCCAACCTGAAACGTCACCCATCCTTTTTCTCCAGAGATGCTGCCTGAACCGGTGATTTACTCCAACACTGTGTCTATTTGAATTGGATTCATACTTCTGTATCGCGTCAGGCAGCATTGATCTTTTTAGTGGCTGTCAAGGGGATATTGTTTCAAACTCCATCAGGTCCAACTCTCCGCCTCATGTTGTTTGTCTGATTTCATTCAATCCGCTTAACTCACTAAGGCAATCCCAAATTCCAGGGACCCTCTCAGGGCTTCTGGTGCCCAGTTTGAAGGTGGACTGGGCGACATTTGTCCACAGATTGAGGAATTAGTTCAACAGACCACCTCGCAATAAAATGCCCCGTCCACTCTGCTTCACCACTCAATATGATCGCGGCTTAACTGATTGCAACCTCACCCCCACACTCCCGCGAGGCTGGTAACCATTCACTCCTTGCTTGCCTGCAGTGGGTCTGATTTTGCGCCGGGACAATAACATTCTCTGCCTTCGTCACCTCTGAGCAGGAACGACCCAAAGACTCACGACACTCACACGCGCACACACACACACAGACACACACATATATATATATATATAAATAATAAGTTAAATTTATGCAGTGTGTGTGTTTGAGCAATACAAGGGAAACTACACAAAAGGGGGGCTGGGGAGGATGGATGGGAGGGAAATGGGCAGAAACTGTAAGAAATAATAAATTCAGAGGAAATAAGCGGGGAGGGGAACATTTAAAGATAAAAATAACAAAATGAGAGTTGATAGATTAGATATATTCTGCATTTAAATGGTTTCATCACAGATACTGTTCTTCCACAAAACTGATTACACTGCGAGAGGCGCAGCGAACGGCTGGTTTTGCTTACTGACATGGCGGCCGCTCCGCTTCTTTGCGGATTGCAATTCAGTATCGGCGATTTCAACGGAGTGGTGTGTCCTGTTACTCCAGTATCGTTGGTCAGAGCGGACACGGTGGCCGAAGGGCCTGTTTCCCAGCTGTATCGTTTAGTTTAAAGGAAAGTAAACTCGGGCTTCCCCTGGGAGTGGAGCTCACGGTTCACCCATGCTTTTCATCCAAGGCGACAATGTTGATCCGCTCTCTCGCTCGTTCTCCTTGGACGGAGCTCACTGCGATTTCCCCGAAGTCTTGAAGCTTCAAATTCACCGGTTTCACTGGCGATCGGGCGATGGTTCCTTTGCCTCGTCTGATGAATCCTTGGTGCGTTGAGGGTCTGTCTCGGACTACAGGAGAAACCGGGAATCCCCCGTCACTCTCCCCGGAACAGTGCTCGGGATCTCAACTGTTGGTCGGACAACTGAAGCAGGAATGAGTTTGTTTGCGGTAAGATTTGAAAGGGAACGAAGGCGGGTAGTTGGGGGTTAGATGCAGGGACTGCAGATTAGCAAATTTGCCCCCCTCTGCTTCTCCCCCTCCCTCCCACTTCCTCGCTCCCGCTCTCTATCCCCCCCGGCTCCCCCACTACCTCTCCCCTGCCCCAGTCCCACCGCTCAACCCCTCCCCCCACCTCCTCCCCCCACCTTGCTCCCTGTCTCCCCACCACAAACACTCCCCGCTCACCCACCCCCTCCCACTCCCACACCCCTCCCACTCCACATCCCCTCCCATTCCACACCCCCTTCCGCCAAACTCCCTCCCACTCCCACACCCCCTACAATTCCCACATCCCCTCCCATTCCCACACCCCTCCCTCTACTAAACCCCCTCCCATTCCACACCCCTCCCCCTACAACCCCTCCCATTCCTAGAACCCTCCCTCTCCTACACACCCTACCATTCCCATACCCATCCCCCCCACACCCCCTCCCATTCCCGCATCACTCCCTCTGCCCCTCCCTCCGCCTTTCCCATGCACCAAATCTCCGCCACTCCCACACCCCTCCCCTGCACCATCCCTCCGCCCCTCCCACACAACGTCGCTCCCCATCTACGACCCTCCTTTGCACCACCCCTCCTCCCCTACCCTACTTCATCCCTCGGCACTCCCCTCCACCTCTCTCCGCCTCTCCCTCCGCCCCTCCCCTACACCACCCCTCCGCTCCTCCTCTCCCTTTCCCTACTTTCCTCCCCTGCACCATACCTCCTCCCCCACTTCCCTCCCTCTCCCTATTCCCTCCATACGATCCTCCCCTTCCCCTCCCTACGCCCCCTCCCCTCCATCTCCCTACGCCCCTCCCACCCACTCCCTTCGCCCTCCCCTCCCACTCCCCACGCCCCTCCCCCTCCCTACGCCCCTCCCACACCCTACGCCCTCCCCTCTCACTCCCGACGCCCCTCCCCATCCCTACGTCCCTCCCATACACCATCCTTACGCCCCTCCCGTCCGTCCCCCTGCGCCCCTCACCTCCCCTCCCCAACCTCCTCCCTCCCACTCCCTTCGCCCCGCACCTACGCCCCGCCCTCCCCTGCACCGTTGCGCCGCCGCTTCTCCCCTTCATTCGCCTCTCCCCTCTCCCTCCCTACGCCCCTCCCCCTCACTCCGCCCATCTCCTGCAGCCCTTCCCCCTCCCCCACACCCTCCCCCTCCCACTCCCCCACACCATGCCCCCCTCCCCTCCCCCACACACTACCACTCCCACTCCCCCACACCCTGCCCCTCCCCTACACTCTGCCCCTCCCCCACGCCTACCCCTCCCGCACACCCTGCCCCCTCCCCAAACCCTGCCCCTCCCCCTCCTCTCCATTTGCCCATTCCTCTGCCCGCCCCCCGCTATACCCCTGGCGCTTCCACCTGACTAAGCCTATCCGCCTTCCTCTTTCCTTCACCTACCCTTCCTCTCCACTTCCCTCTACCTCACTTTACCCCTCCCTCTGCCCCATCCCTCTGTCCCATCCATCCCTCACTCGCCACTCCCTCTGGCACTCCCATTGACTATCCCCCTCCATCTCTCTCCCTCCCCTTCATAACCCCCTCGCTCCCATTCCTTCCCCTCCCCTTTCCTCTCCCCACACCGCTTTCCTCTCCAACTCCCGTTTCCTCTCCCCAAAATTTCCTCCCGCTTCCTCTCCGCCCTCCCCTTCCTCTCCCCCTCCCCTTCCTCTCCCCCTCCCTTTTTCCTCCGCCATTCCCTTCCCCCCTTCCCAACTCCCTCCCATTCCTCCACTTTTCCCCTTCCTCTCCCTCTACACCTTCCTCTCCCACCTCCTCTATCCCCTCCTCCTTCCTCCCCCTCCCCTTTCCCCTTCCCTTTCCGCTCCCCCTTCCATTTCCGCTCCCCTCCCCTTCCTCTCCCCATCTCCCTCTCCCTATCCCCTCTCCCAATCCACCCCCTCCCCATCCCCCTCTCCCTATCCCCCTCTCCCCATCCACCCTCTCCCCATCCCCCTTCCTCTCCTCTCCCCATCCCATTCCTCTCCCCATCCCCCTTCCTCTCCTCACCCGCTTCCTCTCCCTCCCCCTTCCTCTCCCCCCTCTTCCTCTCCCATCCCCCCTTCCTTTTCCCCATCCCCTTCCTCCCCAATCCCCCTTCCTGCCCCATCCCCCTTCCGCCCCTATACCTCTTCCTCCCCCATACCCCTTCCTCTCCCCATCCCCCTTCCTCTCCCATCCCCCTTCCTCTTCCCCATCCCCTTCCTCCCCAATCCCCCTTCCTGCCCCATCCCCCTTCCGCCCCTATACCCCTTCCTCCCCCCATACCCCTTCCTCTCCCCATCCCCTTCCTCCCCCCATCCCCCTTCCTCTCCCCCTCTTCCTCTCCCATCCCCCTTCCTCTTCCCCATCCCCTTCCTCCCCATACCCCTTCCTCTCCCCATCCCCCTTCCTCTCCCCATCCCCCTTCCTCTCCCCATACCCTTCCTCTCCTCATCCCCCTTCCTCTTCCCATCCCCCTTCCTCTCCCCATACACCTTCCTTTCCTCATCCCCCTTCCTCTCCCCATCCCCCTTCATCTCCCCTACCACTCCCCCCCATTTCCCGCTCCATTGCCCCCTCCATTTCCCCCTCCATCTTCCTCCCTCCCATTCCTCTTCACCCTCACCTTCATCTCCCTCTTTTACCTCACGTCCTACCCTCCCCCTGCCTCTTCTCCTCCAGCTCCAGACACGCCCATTTTTACTGCTGTTTTGCTCCCCCTCTCACCCCCCTTGTTCCCTCTGCCCCCTTCCCCCTCACCCACCCCTTCAAGATTTCCAAACCTCCTGCCCTTACCCCCTCCCCACAGTCTCCACCCGACCCTCCTCAACCCCCTACCTCCTACCCCTGTCTCCCCTCCCCCTCCCTCTACTCTTCAACAATATCCTTCTCCTCCTCCCTCTCCTCCATTGCTTTTCTCCCCGTCCTCTCTCCCAGCCTTCCCTCTCCCCACACTTTCCTCTACCACATCCCTCACCTCCGCCCGCCTTTCCCTCTCCCTTTTGCACCTTCTCTCATCCCCTCTCCCACCCCCTCCCCTCTCCCCTCCCTCTCCCCTCCCTCTGCATCTTCCTCTCCCTCTTCCTCTCCTCCTCCTCATCCTTTCCCCCTCACCCTTTCTCTCTCCTCTATTCCCCTCCCTCTCTTCCCCTCCCCCTCTTCCCCTGACTCTCTTCCCCTCCTTCCCTTCCCCTCCCTCTCTTCCCCTCCCTCACTTCCCCCTCTCTTCCCCCTCTCTTCCCCATCCCTCTCTCCCCTCTCTCCCCCTCTCCTCCCTTCTCTTCTCCTCCCTCTCTTCCCCTCCCTCTCTTCCCCTCCCTCACTTCACCTCCCTCTCTTCCCCTCCCTCTCTTCCCCTCACTCTCTTCCCCTCCCTCTCTTCCCCTCCCTCTCCCTCTTTCCCTCCCTATCTCCCCCTTCCATTCCCCCCCTCCCTCTCTCCCCTCCCACTGACTATCCCTCTCCGCCTTCCTCTCTCCCTTCACATACCCCTCCCTCTCCCCTTTCCTCTAACTCACGTTATCCATTTTCCCGTTCCTCTCCCTCTACTCCTTCCTCTCCCACCTCCTCTATCCCCTCCCATTTCCCCCTTCCATTTACGCTCCCCTTCCATTTCCGCTCCCCTCCCTTCCTCTCCCCATTCCACTATCCCTATCCCCCTCTCCCCATCCCCCCTTCCTCCCCCCATCCCCCTTCCTCTCCCTATCCCCCTCTCCCCATCCCCTTCCTCTTCCCTATCCCCCTCTCCCCATCCCCTTCCTCTCCCCATCCCCCCTCCTCTCCCCATCCCCTTCCTCTCCCCACCCCCTTCCTCTTCCCACCCCCTTCCTCTCCCCATCCCCTTCCTCTTCCCCATCCCCTTCCTCTCCCCACCCCCTTCCTCTCCCCATCCCCTTCCTCTTCCCCATCCCCTTCCTCTTCCCCATCCCCTTCCTCTTCCCCATCCCCTTCCTCTCCCCATCCCCCTTCCTCTCCCCTACCCTCTTATCCTTCCATTGCCCCCTCCATTTCCCCTCCATCTTCCCCCCCTCCATTCCTCTTCACCCTCCCCTTCATCTCCCTCTTTTACCTCACGTCTACCCTCCCCCCGCCAGCTTCTCCTCCAGCTCCCCACACGCCCATTTTTGCCGCTCCTTTGCTCCCCCTCTCACCCCCCTTGTTCCCTCTGCCCCTTCCCCTTCACCCTCCCCTTCAAGCTTTCCCACCTCCTGGCTTTCCCCCCTCCCCCACAGTCTCCACCTGACCCTCCTCATCCCCCTACCTCCTACCCCTGTCTCCCCTCCCCCTCCCTATCCTATTCATCAATATCCTCTCCTCCTCCCTCTCCTCCCCTTTGCTTTTCTCCCCGTCCTCTCTACCCGCCTTCCTCTCCCCGCACTTTCCTCTACCACATCCCTCAGCTCCGCCCGCCTTTCCCTCCCCCTTTTGCACCCTCCCCTTCTCTCATCCCCTCTCCCACCCCCTCCACCCCTCCCTCCACCCCCCTCGTCACTGGCGCTGCCACTGACTGTACCCCTCCCCCCTTCCTCTCTTCCGCTCCCCCACTCCCCTACCTCTCTCGCTATCCCCTCCCTCTCTCGCCATCCCCTCCCTCACCCCCTCCCTCTCCCCCTCCTCTCCCTCTCCCCCTCCCTCTTCCCCCTCCTCCCTCTTCCTCTCCCCTCCCTCTTCCTCCCCCTCCCTCTTCCTCCCTCTTCCTCTCCCCCTCCATCTTCCTCCCCTCTCCCTCTTCCTCGCCCCCTCCCTATTCCTCCCCCTCCATCTTCCACCCCCTCCCTCTCCCTCCCTCTTCCACTTCCCCTCCCTTTTCCACTTCCGCTCCCTCTTCCTCTTCCCCACTCCCACTTCCTCTCCTCCTCCTCATCCTTCCCCCCCTCACCATTTCTTTCTCGCCTATCCCCCTCCCTCTATTCCACACCCTCTCCGCCTCCCTCTCCCCTCCCTCTCTTCCCCTCCATCTCTTCCCCTCCCTCTCTCCCCCTCCCTCTCGTCCCTCCCTCTCGTCCCCTCCCTCTCTACCCCCCTCTCTTCCCTCCCCCTCTCTTCCGCTTCCTCTCTTCCCCTTCCTCTCTTCCCCTCCCTCTCTTCCCCTCCCTCTGTTCCCCTCCCTCTCTTCGCCTCCCTCTCTTCCCCTCCCTCTCTTCCCCCCTTCTTTTCCCCTCCCGCTCTTCCCCTCCCTCACTTCCCCTCTCTTCCCCTCCCTCTCTTCCCCTCCCTCACTTACCCTCTCTTTCCCTCCCTCTCTTCCCCCCTCTCTTCCCCTCCTTCTCTTCCCCTCCCTCACTTCCCCTCTCTTCCCCTCCCTCTCTTCCCCTCCCTCACTTACCCTCTCTTTCCATCCCTCTCTTCCCCTCCCTCTCTTCCCCTCCCTCTCTTTCCCTCCCTCTATTCCCCTTCCTCTATTCCCCTCCCTCTCTTCCCCTCCCTCTCTTCCCCCTCTCTTGCCCCCCCTTTCTTGCCCCCTCTCTTCCCCCCTCTCTTCCCCCATTCTCTCCCCTCCCTCTCTTCCCTTCCCTCTCTTCCCCTCCCTCTCCCCCCTCTCTTCTCCTCCCTCTCTTCCCCTCCCTCTTTTCTCCTCCCTCTCTTCCCCTCCCTCTCTTCCCCTCCCTCTCTTTCCCTCCCTCTCTTCTCCTCCCTCTCTTCCCCTCCCTCTCTTCCCCTCCCCCTCTTCACCTCCCTCTCTACCCCCCTCTCTTCCCTCCCCCTCTCTTCCGCTCCCTCTCTTCTCCATCCGCTCTTCCCCTCCCTCTCTTCCCCTCCCTCTCTTCCCCTCCCTGTCTTCCCCTCCCTCTCTTCCCCTCCCTCACTTCTCCTCCCTCTGTTACCCTCCCTCTCTACCCCCTCTCTTCGCCTCCCTCTCTTCCCCTCCCTCTCTTCCCTTCCATCTCTTTCCCTCCCTCTATTCCCCTCCCTCTCTTCCCCTCCCTCTCTCCCCCCTCTCTTTCCCTCCCCTCTCTTGCCCCCTTTCATGCCCCCTCTCTTCCCCCCACTCTCTCCCCCCCTCTCTCGCCCCTCTTTTCACCCCTCTCTTACCCCCCTCTCTTCCCTTCCCTCTCTTCCCCTCCCTCTCTTCCCCTCCCTCTCTTCCCCTCTCTCTCTTCCCCTCCCTCTCTTCTCCTCCCTCTCTTCCCTCCCGCTCCCTCTCTCCCCTCCCAAACTCCCCCTCCCTCTCTCCCCCTCCCTCTCTCCCCCTCCCAATCTCTCCCTCCCTCTCTCCCCCCTCCCTCTCCCACCCTCTCTCCCACTCCCTCTCTCCCCTCCCTCTCTCCCCTCCCTCTCTCCCCCTCCCTCTCTCCCCTCCCTCTCTCCCCCTCCCTCTCCCCCCTCTCTCCCACTCCCTCTCTCCCCTCCCTCTCTTCCCCTCCCTCTCGTCCCCTCCCTCACTTCCCCTCTCTTTCTCTCCCTCTCCCCCTTCTTCTCTGCCTCTCCCTCTCTTTCCCTCCCTCTATTCCCCTCCCTCTATTCCCCTCCCTCTCTTCCCCTCCCTCTCTCCCACCTCTCTTCCCCCCTCTCTTGCCCCCCTCTCTTCCCCCCTCTCTTCCCCCCTCTCTTCCCTTCCATCTCTTCCCCTCCCTCTCTCTCCCCGCTCTCTTCTCCTCCCTCTCTTCCCCTCCCTCTTTTCTCCTCCCTCTCTTCCCCTCCCTCATTTCCCCTCCCTCTCTTCCCCTCCCTCTCTTCACCCTCTCTCTCTTCCCCTCCCTCTCTACCCCCCTCTCTTCCCTCCCCCTCTCTTCCGCTCCATCTCTTCTCCGTCCTCTCTTCCCCTCCATCTCTTCCCTTCCCTCTCTTCCCCTCCCTCTCTTCCCCTCCCTCTCTCCCCTCCCTCTCTCCCCCTCCCTCTCTCCCCCTCCCTCTCTACCCGCCCTCTCTCCCCCTCCCTCTCTCCCCCACCCTCTCTCCCCTCCCTTTCTCCCCCTCCATCTCCCCCTCTCTCCCACTCCCTCTCTCCCCTCCCTCTCTCCCCCTCCCTCTCTCCCCCTCCCTCTTTCCCCTCCCTCTCTCCCCCTCCCTCTCTCCCCTCCCTCTCTCCCCCTTCCTCTCTTACCCTCCCTCTCTTCCCCTCCCTCTCTTTCCCTCCCTCTATTCCCCTCCCTCTCTTCCCCTCCCTCTCTTCCACTCCCTCTCTCCCCCCTCTCTTCCCCCTCTCTTGCCCCCTTTCTTGCCCCCCTTTCTTTCCCCCCTCTCTTCCCCCCCTCTCTTCCCCCCTCTCTCCCCTCCCTCTCTTCGCTTCCCTCTCTTCCCCTCCCTCTCTTCCCCCTCTCTTCTCCTCCCTCTCTTCCCCTCCCTCTTTTCTCCTCCCTCTCTTCCCCTCCCTCTTTTCCCCTCCCTCTCTTCCCCTCCCTCTCTTCTCCTCCCTCTCTTCCGGTAGAACAGCAATGGCAGGTATTCCTGGGAATAATGCAGAGGTTGCAGGATCAATTTATTCCAAAGAGGTGGAAAGACTCTAAGGGGAGTAAGAGACACCTGTGGCTGACGAGGGAAGTCAGGGACAGCATAAAAATTAAGGAGAGGAAGTATAACATAGCAAAGAAGAGTGGGAAGACAGAGGATTGGGACTCTTTTAAAGAGCAACAAAAGTTAACTAAAAAGGCAATACGGGGAGAAAAGATGAGGTACGAGGGTAAACTAGCCAATAATATAAAGGAGGATAGCAAAAGTTTTTTTAGGTACGTGAAGAGGAAAAAAATAGTCAAGGCAAATGTGGGTCCCTTGAAGACAGAAGCAGGGGAATTTATTATGGGGAACAAAGAAATGGCAGACGAGTTAAACCGTTACTTTGGATCTGTCTTCACTGAGGAAGATACACACAATCTCCCAAATGTTCTAGGGGCCGGAGAACCTAGGGTGATGGAGGAACTGAAGGAAATCCACATTAGGCAGGAAATGGT
>NW_027602105.1:0-49804 GCF_053455715.1 Rhinoraja longicauda | reverse complement strand
AGACGGAAGAGAGAGGGAGAGGAGGAGAGAGGGGGGCGGAGGCCACCCACCCTACCCCTGACCGGTCCCCAGTGCGGAGGGCGGGAGGGTGAGAATGAGGAGTAGAAACTGAAATAAACACTTCAATGATCAGGGACTGTCATTAAAAATGATCAATATATATGACAGGCAATGGTTGTTATTTTTTCTGCTTAATCTGCGTCTTTGATTGGGTGGATGTGAGGGGCTGGGGGTCTGGAGCGGGGCCGGCGATGGGATCATCCGCCCGGGACTGACAGCTGGAAGATGCGGCGGTGAATGTGAGGAGCCGGAGCCCGGAGCGGAGAGACTGCGGCCGCCCTCTGGGATGCGCTCAGGGCGCGGGTTTATTAATGAGCCGCAGCGCTGAGGTGAGCGGATATTTCACCGCGCTCTTCACCTGCTCCCTGAACTTGGACTGGGTCACCGCGTAAATAAATGTGTTGGTGCAGCAGCTGAGATTCCTCAGCAAATACGCGACGTTGTTCAAGATCCATTGGGAATCATTCATATCATTCCCAGTCCCTGTGATCTGATAATAGACGAAGTTTACAACCACCGTCAGCCACAGGAGGATGAAGCTGCCGGAGATGGTGAAGAGTAAAACCACAGACCTCCTCCTGCTCTCCATCTCCGGGTCACTGCGCTTCTCCCCCTTGCTCTCACCCCTCAGCCCCTGACGGACCCGACTGGCCACTAAAATGTGCCGGACTGTCAGAGCGTTGAGCAGCAGGATCACAGCGAAAGGGAGGAGCGGAGTTAAAACCGTGTCGATCCAGTCAAATGCCACCCACCCGGGGTCAGTGAAATAACTGTCCACTATGTCACAGCCCCACGGGACATTGTCGATGGTTGTCCGGGGTTCCCGTGTGAAGTAGTGGGGAACGTTTTTCAGACACAGCAGAACGCCGGCTGTTGCGAGAACCGCAGCCGCAGTTTTCCCGGTGCAATATTTAGTTTTCAGCTTCTGGCAACAAATGGCGACAAAGCGATCAAAGGTGAAAGTGACGGTGAACCAGACAGAGCAGTCTGTAGATGCAGTTCTCAGTACTTCGTTAACACTGCACACAGGGGTGATGGACAGGAAACTCCAATAAAAGTAATGGTATCGGATCTGATACAAAATGACTTCGGTGATCAGGGTGAGTAGATCGGCCGCTGCCATGGCCACCAGGTAGCGAGTGGTGCAGGTGGAGAGGCCGCACTTTCCCCGGGACAGGATCACAATCGCCACTAAATTCACTGTGGAAAGAGAAGGGGAGCGGACACTGGGCATTACTGAACACGGTCTCCGGGGCTGAACACCGGCTCCACTTTCAGCTGGAGATCAGGAGTGTTGGAGTCGGTGCGCGGCTGCAGGTTTAACAATGTCAGACCCGGCTCCGACTGTGCCCGACCTGCCCGCTTCAGGGGAGAGGAGATAAGGCGACGGGCGGGGTAAAGGGCGGGGAGGGAACGAGCAGCCGCCCGCTACAATAGGCGGAATGGTCCTGTCTACAGTTAACCCCGCTCACAGTCTCTGATGGGGCCGGTTTGACAGACTTAACCGTGACCGGCCGCGTTTAACCAGGGCTCTGGGAACTCGGCATCTGATGGGGACGAGGAGGGTTCCAGAGGGAAGGCAGGGACAACTTAGGATCCGGCAGCAGAGTGGCTCCGTTAATGGATTCATTCCACAGTGAGTTCAGTTCGGTAACAACACACGCCGGTAGATCCGCGGCCACCGGTTCAGGAGATCGATCCAATTATTGACCAACAGGCGGGTTGAATCCGACTGTGACAGAATCGACAGTGAGACGTGTCCACAGGAGCGGGTGTTCACTCTGATCAATAACTCAGACACAGTGAACTTCACAATGTAAACCCCTCCCAGTCACACCGTCCCGGAGAGCTGCCTGTCCCGAGCACTGGGACAACTCTGGGCAAGGTCCCACTGAAGGCAAGAACAACATTCTAGTGGGTCCCGGCAGTGGGAGAAAAAGAGGGTTAGTTTCGGCTGTCTGAAAATAAGAAAAATCACAGCGTTAATTCAAAAATATTTCACTGAGAGGATTGATATACTTCACATATACTTGAACAACGATTATCAGTTGGGAATCTTGTAACAGAATCAGATTCAGGGCAACACCGGTGCACAGACGGAGTTATAAATTTTGAATTGTTCTGCTCACTTACCAGGGACTCCAACGGCAGCAATGATCACGTACAAGATTTTCTCCACGTCGAAATATTCCCAAAGCTTTTCCCCCATTTTCTCTGCCCAGCGACGTGTCCAAGTGAGCTACCGGTAATCTCTCGGAATGAAATGCTGGGGCAGAACATTCCCGGAGATTTTATACCACTTTCCGTCTCCACCGGGACAATGAAGTTTCAATAGTGTTTAAAAATAGAGATTTTGAAATGATGCGCAAATAGATGACATCAGACAAGTGAAATCCCTGCTGAGACAGGTCGTGATTTATTCAGGGAATTGATTGAGAAACTCCAAAGACTGGGAATTGTGGCGATACTGAGGGATGGAAATTGGGAGCGGCATTGCTCCAGCAAAGGGGATATTGTTTCAAACTCCATCAGGTCCAACTCTCCGCCTCATGTTGTTTGTCTGATTTCCTTCAATCTGCTTCACTCACTAAGGCAATCCCAAATTCCAGGGACCCTCTCAGGGCTTCTGGTGCCCAGTTTGATGGTGGAGTGGGCGAACATGTTTCTCAGGTTGAGGAGTTAGGTCAACAGATCACCTCGCACTAAAGTGGCCCCTCCACTCTGGTTCACCGCTCAATATGATCGCGGCTTAACTGACTGCAACCTCACCCCCACACTCCCGGCGAGGCCGGTAACCATTCACACCTTGCTTGCCTGCAGTGGGTCTGATTTTGCGCCGGGACAATAACATTCTCTGCCTTCGTCACGTCTGAGGAGGAACGACCCAAAGACTCACCACACTCAGAGAACAGAAACATTGTGGCTTCAGAATTGTCCGAAACACAAATAAAACAGCGAATGATGCGGCACATCTCCCTCCTCCCTTTCTCTCTCCCTCCATCCTTACTGCTGCCCTCTCTTTGAACTGTGACTCTCTCTCCTACCCTCTCTATTCTCTCTTTCTGCGCCTCTGTTTCTGTGAACCTTTCACCCCTTACCCCTCCCTCCCCTCTCACTCTCACTGCATCTCTCCCTCAGTTTCTCTCTATCTATCTCACGCTTCCCTCTCTCCCTTTTGCCAACCCACTCGCTCTGAACACCCCTCCCTCTTCATCTTCCCAATCTCCCTTTGATAATTCGCTGCCCCTCCATCTCTTCCCCTTTCGTCTTCTCAGCTATCTCTCCCTATCTGTCTCTCTCTCTCTTTTCCCCAACTCTCCTCCTGCTCGCCCCCACTTCTCTCTCCAACGCCATTCTTGGGAAGTGCGGTTAGAACGTTTAGCCGCCATGGGATGTAACAGCTGTCCCTGTGCCTCTTCCCTGGGGACTGGAGAGAGTGTTTCCTACACCAATCTCTGTGACCCCCTCCCCTCCGGTCCCTACACCCCCTCTCTATGACCCCATCCCTCCTGCCCCTACACCCCCTCTCTATGACCCCCTCCCTCCTGCCCTTACACCCCACACTCTCCTCGTCTCTGTGACACCCTCCCCTCCCGCCCCTACACCCCCTCCTGTCTCTGTGAACCCCTCCCCTCCGGCCCCTAAACTCCCTCTCCCTGTCTCTGTGACTCCCCTCTCGTCCTCTTCAAAGCCCCCACATCCTTCCTGTAGTGTGGGACGAACAGAACTGCGTGCAATACTCCAAATGCAGCCTGACCAAAGTCCTGGAGAGATGCATCTTGACGTCCTGGCTCTTGAACTCGATTCCGCGGCAGATGAAGGCAAGCGGACCACACGCCTTCTTCACCGCTCTGTCTACTTGTGTTGCCACTTTACGGGGAGTTCCGTAGTTTATCAGGAACAGTTTCTTTCTCTCCACAATCAGACTACTGCACGGAGTTAGTATTTAGAGTCACAGAGTGATGCAGCGTGGAAACAGGCCCTACCTTCGCCCCAACTTGCCCACACCGACCAACATGCCCTATCTACACTATTCCCACGTGCCCGCGTTTGGCCCATATCCCTCCAAACCTGTCATATCCATGTACCTGTCCAAGTGTCTCTTAAACTGTGTGATAGTCCCTGCCTCAACTTCCTTCTCCGGCAGCTCGTTCCATACACCCACCACCCGCTGTGTGGAAAAGTTGCCCCTCGGGTTCCTTCTAAATCTTTCCCCCCTCACCTTAAACCTATGTCCTCTGGTTCTCATTTCCCCTACTCTGGGCAAGGGACTCTGTGCATCTAGCCGATATATTCCTCTTATTTAATAGCATTTATTTCAAGAGGGCTTGCATATAGTCAAGTCATGTCAAGTCAATTTTATTTGTATAGCACATTTAAAAACAACCCACGTTGACCAAAGTGCTGTACATCTGTTAAGGTACTAAGGAAAAAATGAAACATACAGTAGCACACAAACATATCAGCACATACAAAACAGTTCACAGCGCCTCCTCAATGGGCCTCAAACGCTAGGGAGTAGAAATAGGTTTTGAGCCTGGACTTAAAGGAGTCGATGGAGGGGGCAGTTCTGATGGGGAGAGGGATGCTGTTCCGCAGTCTAGGAGCTGCAACCGCAAAAGCGTGTTAAACCCTGAGCTTAAGCCTAGACCGCGGGATAGTGAGTAGCCCCAAGTCGGCCGACCTGAGGGACCTGGAGTTAGAGAGGTGGGTTAGAAGATTTTTGATGTAGTGGGGGGGGAATGTCAATTTAGGGCTTTATATGTGAATAGGAGGAGCTTGAAGTTGATCCTGTACCGTACAGGGATCCAGTGGAGAGAGGCAGAATCGGCGTGATGTGGTCCCTTTTACGGGTACTCGTCACGAGTCTCGCTGCGGCGTTTTGGACCGGTTGCAGGCGGGACAGGGAAGATTGGCTGATCCCAGTGTATAGGGAGTTGCAGTAGTCTAGGCGGGAGGAAATGAGAGCGTGAATGGTTTTTTCAGTGCCGTCGAATTGGAGGAAAGGTTTGATTTTAGCTATGGTACGAAGTTGGAAGAAGCTGGCTTTTACCACAGCGTTGACTTGCTTGTCAAATTTTAATGCAGAGTCAAATAACACGCCGAGGTTTTTGACATGCGGTTTGACTAGGCAGGATAGGCTTCCAAGACTGCCTGTTATCGATTTGATGGAGTCGGGGGGCCTAATAGGATGACCTCAGGCTTGCTCTCGTTTAATTAGAGGAAGTTCTGTGCCATCCAACATTTTATGTCCTCAAGGCAGTGTAAGAGGCTGTTTAAATTTGACTGGTTGTAGGGCTTCAGGGGGAGGTAAAGCTGAGTGTCATCGGCATAGCAGTGGAAAGAAATGCCGTGCCTTTGAATGATTTGGCCAAGGGGGAGCATGTATAGAGAGAAGAGAATGGGGCCTAGGATGGAGCCTTGTGGAACTCCGCAGGAGGGGCTAGCTGGAGCAGAGGAATAACTGCCGATGTTGATGGCGAAACTCTTAACTTTGAGGTAGGAAGCGAACCAGCTCACGGCAGTGCCATCAATGCCAACCGCGTACCGAAGACGGTCAATAAGGATGGTGTGGTCCACTGTATCGAACGCTGCGCTGAGGTCGAGACGGAGCAGGATTGCACAGTCGCCGGTGTCGATGGCGAGAAGCAGGTCATTGTGTACCTTCAACAAGGCAGACTCTGTGCTGTGGTGGGCTCTGAAACCTGACTGGAAACTTTCCAGGATGGTGTTTTGGTGTAGGTATGGCACTAATTGGTTTAGAATTGCCTTTTCAAGGACTTTTGACAGGAATGGCAGTTTGGAAATGGGTCTGTAGTTACTAGGCAAGGTGGGGTCTAGGTTAGGTTTTTTCAGTAGGGGCTGGACCACCGCGTGCTTGAAACAGGTTGGAACAGTGCCAGTGGCCAGAGAACTGTTGATAATAGAGCGACTATTGCAATGACATCCTTCAGAAGGGCAGTGGGGGCAGGATCAAGGGGGCAGGTTGCAGGTTTCATAGCGGAGACAAGCTTTGCAAGGGAGGATAGAGTGACGGGTTGGAAACAGTCCAATTTAGATGAACAGACTCGTGAGACAGCTAGGTCACGGGTGGGAGGGGAAATGTTCATTCTAATGTTCTCAACTTTGCTGGTGAAAAATTTAGCGAATTCTTCGCACTTAGCAGGGGACCTAACTAAGCTGGTACTGGGGGCGGGACATATGACAGAGGTAATTGTGCTAAATAGGACCTTGGAGTTATGAGAGTTTTTGGAAATAAGGTCGGAGAAGTATTGTGCTCTAGCAGACTTTACTGCTTCCTGGTATTTGAGAAGATTGTTTCTCAGAATTTCGAAGGAAATTTGAAGCTTGTCACATTTCCACCTCCGTTCTGATTTTCTGCACTCCCTTCTTAGGGCTTTGGTGGTGTCATTGAGCCAAGGCCGACCTTTGGGCTTAGGCTTTTTCATTTTAAGGGGAGCGATAGAATCCAGGATGGAAGAGCAAGTGATATTAAATAAAGAGGTGAGATCCTCAGTGCTGAGATGGGGGGGGAGAAGCCTCAATAGTGCAGAAGTTGGGGGCAGCTGTGAGAGCCTCGGAGAATTTACTGGCAGGCAATGAATTTATGTCGCGGGAGTAGCGAACAGGGAGATGAGATTTTGCGGGAGATAAAGGCAGAGATGCGTCAAAAATGATAGCGCTGTGGTCCGATAGACAGGCCTCAGTAGTTTCAATGTTGTAGATTGTGAATCCGGACGATAACACTAGGTCGAGAGTATCCTAACTTGTGAGTGGGTCCCGTGGTGTGAAGAGTCTGTGGTCTCCGCAAAGCCATCAAGGGTGCCAAGAGACAATACCGGGAGAAACTTAAGTCCAAGTACAACCTCTGGGTCACACGGAGAATGTGGCACGGTCTGATTAAGATAAATGGATGCAAAGAATGTTCGGGGACGGCACGTGATGACGTAGGCACAGGTTGTGGTCTTCCAGCTCCTCCAAACAAAACTTAGAAAAGTACCGAGTAAGTTAAAAAAAAATTGAACAAAAGTTTCTTAGAAAGTCTATAATTCTCTATAAAGATCGGGGGATTATTGAAACATGTCTCCTAAACAAAAACTGAAGAAACATATTGGTTTAAAGAGATCGGGTGAGAAGAGGGAAGGAGGCCCTGTTGCGATGGAGAATCCTCGTGCTCAAGTTGAGAGGACTGATCCCGAAGAATGGCAAGCAGGAGCGGCGGCACCCGGGAGGAAGAAGCATGCCTCGCGTGAATACGGGGAACCGCGCATGCGCGAACAAGGGGAACCGTGCATGCGCGAACAAGGGGAACCGTGCATGCGCGAAATGTCACAAGGGAAGTTAAAGAAACTACAATCCCAGGATGCCTCTGCCACAGATAGTGACATCGACCAGGACCAGGACCAAGAACATACAGACGATCAAGAAGATTCATCAGAAGATGAACCTTGCCTATTTGATAGACCTAAAGGTAAAATTGAAAGTAAAAAATATAGGGGAAGTATGGAAGAGATCTTACAAGAAGTATGTGAACAATTAAAAAATAATACCATCGCCACCAACAGAAGTTTAAAAAAAATGGATAAATTGGATAAAAAAGTTTAAAAATTGGAAGTTAAGACTGAAGATATTACTGAAAGAGTGAATAAGATCGAAGACAACGTAACTGCTTGGATAACAGAAAGGAAACAGATATTTGAAAAACTGGACTTGTTGGAGAATACGAGTAGACGAAACAATATAAAGATTGTTGGTCTTGAAGAAGGCGCAGAGGGAGAAGATTCAATAGAATTCTTTCAAAAATGGATTCCGAATATTTTGGGAATGGAAAAAAGTGAAATCGAAATTGAAATTGAAAGGGCACATAGGGCATTAAGACCAAGTCCAAAACAGGGTCAGTATCCGAGATCAATTCTGATAAAATTATTGAGATATCAAGATAAAGAAAGAATTTTGAAGGCGGCTGCACAATGCATAAAGAATTCTACTCCTCCGAAAAGTGGAGAGAATAACCTTTTTTTCTATCCTGATATAAGTTATGAGCTTTTGAAGAGAAGGAAGGAATTCAACCCTGCGAAAAAAGCCCTGTGGCAAAAAGGTTATCGATTTTACCTGCGATACCCTGCAACACTGAATATTTTTATAGAAAGAGAAGGAAACAATTTTTTTACTGATTACCAGGAAGCTGAGGAATTTGCTTTAAAACTTCCAAAGGCTCACCAGATACAAGAAGAACGACAATGAGACATGGATTGAAACGGATATGAATGGAGAGAAGATAAAGGATATGAAATGTAAAGATTGAATGAATAATGATTGGGAGAAAAGGTTATGCTAGTTCGGGGGGGGGGGGGGTGGAGAACCACCAATTGATGACTGCGGGATTCATGTGTGTATTCATGGTGTGTACCATGACCCGTAAAATGGAGGGAGGTAATGCTGTTTTCTTTTTTATAAACAGCATTAGTAGGGGGTTATTTTGGGTTTCTTTAACTATTTATTTTTCTTTTTCATCTTTTAGCCTGGATGTTGGGGGGGGGGGGATGTACAGCAACATGGTGAATTTTAAGGAAACTCCCCAAAGAACCATGAGAAACGAGGTGTTAAGTAATGTTATAGATAGGAGTAATTTTGTTAAGAATAATGGTTAAATTACTGAACCTTTGAGTTTTAATGTTAATGGGTTAAATGGGCCGGTAAAAAGAAAAAGAATTTTAACACATATTAAAAAAATGAAGATAGATATAGCTTTTTTGCAGGAAATTCATTTAACAGAGATGGAACATCAGAAATTAAAAAGAGACTGGGTGGGAACGGTTACTGCAGCTTCATTCAATTCAAAAGCGAGGGGAGTTGCAATTTTGATTAATAAAACATTACCAATCAAAATACAAAATACAATTATTGATCCTGCGGGAAGATATGTGATTATACATTGCCAACTCTTTTCTGAATTATGGACCTTGATGAATATTTATGCACCAAATGAAAATGATATAAAATTTATACAAGAAACTTTTTTGAATCTGGCCGATGCCCAAGATAAAATACTAATAGGTGGAGACTTTAATTTTTGCTTAGACCCAGTTTTAGATAGATCAGTTAGGATAGTTACAAAAACGAAAATAGCAAAATTAACTTTGTCATTGATGAAAGATTTAAATCTAACCGATATATGGAGAAGACTTAACCCAAGAGAAAGAGATTATTCTTTTTACTCATATAGACATAAAACTTATTCGAGGATTGATCTCTTTTTATTATCAACAAACATACAGGACAGAGTGAAAAATGTTGAATATAAAGCAAGAACATTATCAGATCACTCCCCTTTAACAATGTCGATGGTAATGATGGATAAAGAGGAAATTACTTATAGATGGAGATTTAATTCAACATTATTAAATCGAGAAGATTTTTGTGAGTTTATGAGAAGACATATTCAATTTTATTTAGATACAAATTCCAACTCAGTTGATGATAAATTTGTTATATGGGATGCAATGAAAGCATATTTGAGAGGACAGATAATAAGTTATACTTCCAAAATTAAGAAAGAATATATGGCCGAAGTAGAGCAATTGGAGAAAGAAATTACAAAATTAGAAAAAGAATCTCAAAGGTATGTAACGGAAGAGAAACGAAGACAACTTATCAATAAGAAGTTACAATATAATAAGTTACAATAAGAAGTTACAATATAATACATTACAGACATACCGAACAGAAAAAGCAATTATGAGAACTAAACAGAGTACTATGAGTTAGGAGAGAGATCACATAAGGTCCTTGCTTGGCAGTTGAAAGCCGAACAGTCTTCGAGAACGATTAACGCTATTAGAATAAATACAAATAAAATTACTTATAAACCTTTAGAAATTAATGAAACCTTTTAAAAAAAAAATTCTGAATTATACGTCAGAATCACAAAAAGATACTAATGAGATAGATTTTTTTAGCACAAATAAACCTTCCTAAATTAAATTTAGAAGAACAGATGGGATTAGATATGCCTTTTTCATTAAAAGAGGTCAAAGAAGTGTTAATATCACTACAGAGTAATAAATCCCCAGGAGAAGATGGGTTCCCGCCAGAATTTTATAAAAAATTTAAATAATTATTAATTCCTCCTTTTATGGAGGTAATACAGCAGGCGGAAAGAACACATAACCTCCCAGAGTCTTTTACGACAGCGATTTTAACAGTAATACCAAAAAAAGATAGGGATCCTTTAAAACCAACATCATATAGACCTATATCTTTGCTGAATACAGATTATAAAATAGTAGCAAAAATTTTATCTAATAGATTGTCTAAGTATTTACCAAAATTAGTACATATGGATCAAACTGGATTTATTAAAAATAGACATTCTGCAGATAATGTAACTAGGTTACTTAGTATAATGCATTTGGCACAAAAGAGGAATGAAATAAGTGTAGCAGTAGCTCTGGATGCAGAAAAAGCATTTGATAGGTTAGAGTGGGATTTTTTATATAAAGTATTGGAAAAATATGGGTTAGGAACAACTTTTATAAACTGGATTAAAACTCTAAATGTGAATCCCAAAGCTAAGGTAGCGACAAATGGCCAAATTTCAACACCGTTTCAATTAAAAAGGTCAACTAGACAAGGATGCCCATTATCACCTGCTTTATTTGTCCTGGCGATAGAACCGTTAGCTGAACTAATTAGAACTGACCCAGATATTAAGGGTTTTAAAGTCAATCAGGAAGAATTTAAGATTAATTTATTTGCAGATGAGGTTTTGATACACTTAACAAAACCATTAGATTCGTTGCGCAAACTATCTTTTAGATTAGAAGAATATGGAAGAATATCAGGTTATAAAATAAATTGGGATAAAAGTGAAATTTTACCCCTTACTAAAGGAGATTACACTCAATGTCGATTACTAACCCAATTTAGATGGCCATTAATTGGTATAAAGTATTTAGGTATAAGAATTGATAATGATATGAAGAATTTATATAAATTAAATTATTTATTATTACTAAGAAAAATAAAAGAGGACCTTGATAAATGGATGACATTACCAATAACATTAATAGGAAGAGTTAATGCCATTAAAATGAATATATTTCCGAAATTACAATATTTATTCCAAACATTACCAATACAAGTACCACAGAAGTTTTTTCAAGAGTTAAATAAATATGTGCGGAAATTTCTTTGGAAAGGTAAAATGTCAAGAATATCGTTGGAAAAATTGACATGGAAGTTTGATTCAGGAGGATTACAACTTCCGAACTTTAAGAATTATTATAAAGCAAACCAACTGAGGTTTATTGCATCTCTTTTTGAAGAAAAAAACCCGGCATGGATAAGAATAGAACTAGATAAAATAGGAGAAAATATACCAGAAGACTTTATATATAAATGGGAACCTAAATTGATACGGGGACTGAAAGAATCTCCATTATTAAAACACTTGATCGGATTATGGAATAAGGTAAATTTTGAGGATGAAACAAAAAAATCTTTATTAGGAAAGACAACTTTGATTCAGAATAGATTGATACCTTTTACAATGGATAACCAGCTTCTATATAGGTGGCATCAAAAAGGGATTAGATATATAGGTGATTGCTTTGAAAAAGGTATATTGATGTCATTTGAACAATTGAAAAATAAATATCATATATCAAATAATTCCCTTTTCTGTTACTTTCAATTAAGAGCTTATTTAAAAGATAAATTGGGTCAAACAATGTTATTGCCGAAATCTAAGGAAATTGAAAACCTAATTCAAAAAGGACAAATCATTTTTTTTACTTCTATTATATATAATCTAATTCAAAAAAGGCTCCTAAACAAGGAATTCATATATCAAGGCGAAAATGGGAAACGGATTTGAATATTAATATTGATGGAACAAATTGGTCAAAACTATGCCTTGACAGTATGAAAAATACAATAAATGTTCGGTTTAGACTAGTACAATATAACTTTCTGCATCAATTATATATCACACCACAAAAATTAAAGAGAATAAACTCAAGTTTATCTGACCAATGTTTTCGGTGCAATCAAGAAATTGGTACTTTGTTTCATTCTACTTGGTCCTGTTCAAAAATACAACCTTTTTGGACAAACTTAAGAAGCTTTTTAGAACAGATTATCGGAATACAACTTCCATACAACCCAAGATTTTTGCTATTGGGTGATGTTGAAGGAATAAGACCACAACTTAAAATGAATAAATATCAGAAAAAATTTATAAAAATTGCATTAGCAGTAGCCAAAAAAACTATCGCAGTTACTTGGAAATCTGATTCCTATTTAAGTATGCACCTTTGGAATAATGAAATTTCTAACTGTATCCCACTTGAAAAAATTACTTATAATTTAAGGAACAAATATGATACTTTTTTAAATATCTGGCGTCCTTATCTACAAAAGAGGGGCCTATATATATAGAAGAATTGTTCATATTTACAATGGTTCTTTTGGGAGAGATGTATATACATATACAGTTTATTCTGTTTGGAATTCCATGGGGCGTGTGCAGGACCACCAACAACCAGGCAGTCTTTAATCTTTTTTTCTTTTCTTTCTTTTTCTTATTTGGGGTTAACATTTGAGAGGTTTTGCAAAATTATTGCAATTAATTTAATGCATATAACATCCATGGGGGGTCACTAGATGACTTTAATGCAAGGCCATCACTGCATTTAACATTGCAGTAGCCTGCAAAGTTATCCTAATACGATGCATTAGTCACGTTTAACATTTGAGAGGTTTTGCAGGATTATTATTGCATTTCACATCGCAGGGTGTTGCAATATTTCTTTAATGCAAGGCGATCACTGCATTTAACATTGCAGCAGCCTGAAAAGTCATCCTAATGCGATGCCGGGGGTAGTAAATACAATAATAATACTATAGTAATAATAATTTATATTATTAATAATAATAAGAATTAATCAAAGATTGATTGATCAATCGGTGGGTGGGTGGATGGATGTCAGGGGGAACTGTACACCAATAAAGATTTTAATGGTACCATGCATTAGTTGCATTGAACATTTGAGAGATTTTGCATGATTATTACAATGATTTTAATGCGTTTAATACCCCAGAACAGCTGCAATTTTGCTTTAATGCAAGGCCTGCGCTGCATTTAACATTGCAGGAGCCTGCAAAGTTGTTCTAATGCGTTGCATTAATTGCATTTAACATTTGAGAAGTTTTGCAAAATTATTGCAATTAATTTTATTGCATTTAACATCCCAGAGGGTTGCAATATTGCTTTAATGCAACGCCAGCGCTGCATTTAACAATGCAGCAGCCTGCAAAGTTATCCTAATACGATGCTTTAGTCGCATTTAACATTTGAGAGGTTTTGCAGGATTATTATTGCATTTCACATCGCAGGGTGTTGCAATATTTCTTTAATGCAAGGCGATCACTGCATTTAACATTGCAGCAGCCAGAAAAGTCATCCTAATGCGATGCATTTGTTGCATTTAACATTTGAGAGGTTTTGCAAAATTATTGCAATTAATTTAATGCATATAACATCCATGGGGGGTCGCTAGATGACTTTAATGCAAGGCCATCACTGCATTTAACATTGCAGTAGCCTGCAAAGTTATCCTAATACGATGCATTAGTCACGTTTAACATTTGAGAGGTTTTGCAGGATTATTATTGCATTTCACATCGCAGGGTGTTGCAATATTTCTTTAATGCAAGGCGATCACTGCATTTAACATTGCAGCAGCCAGAAAAGTCATCCTAATGCGATGCATTTGTTGCATTTAACATTTGAGAGGTTTTGCAAAATTATTGCAATTAATTTAATGCATATAACATCCATGGGGGGTCGCTAGATGACTTTAATGCAAGGCCATCACTGCATTTAACATTGCAGTAGCCTGCAAAGTTATCCTAATACGATGCATTAGTCACGTTTAACATTTGAGAGGTTTTGCAGGATTATTATTGCATTTCACATCGCAGGGTGTTGCAATATTTCTTTAATGCAAGGCGATCACTGCATTTAACATTGCAGCAGCCAGAAAAGTCATCCTAATGCGATGCATTTGTTGCATTTAACATTTGAGAGGTTTTGCAAAATTATTGCAATTAATTTAATGCATATAACATCCATGGGGGGTCGCTAGATGACTTTAATGCAAGGCCATCACTGCATTTAACATTGCAGTAGCCTGCAAAGTTATCCTAATACGATGCATTAGTCACGTTTAACATTTGAGAGGTTTTGCAGGATTATTATTGCATTTCACATCGCAGGGTGTTGCAATATTTCTTTAATGCAAGGCGATCACTGCATTTAACATTGCAGCAGCCAGAAAAGTCATCCTAATGCGATGCATTTGTTGCATTTAACATTTGAGAGGTTTTGCAAAATTATTGCAATTAATTTAATGCATATAACATCCATGGGGGGTCGCTAGATGACTTTAATGCAAGGCCATCACTGCATTTAACATTGCAGTAGCCTGCAAAGTTATCCTAATACGATGCATTAGTCACGTTTAACATTTGAGAGGTTTTGCAGGATTATTATTGCATTTCACATCGCAGGGTGTTGCAATATTTCTTTAATGCAAGGCGATCACTGCATTTAACATTGCAGCAGCCAGAAAAGTCATCCTAATGCGATGCATTTGTTGCATTTAACATTTGAGAGGTTTTGCAAAATTATTGCAATTAATTTAATGCATATAACATCCATGGGGGGTCGCTAGATGACTTTAATGCAAGGCCATCACTGCATTTAACATTGCAGTAGCCTGCAAAGTTATCCTAATACGATGCATTAGTCACGTTTAACATTTGAGAGGTTTTGCAGGATTATTATTGCATTTCACATCGCAGGGTGTTGCAATATTTCTTTAATGCAAGGCGATCACTGCATTTAACATTGCAGCAGCCTGAAAAGTCATCCGAATGCGATGTCGGGGGTAGTAAATACAATAATAATACTATAGTAATAATAATTTATATTATTAATAATAATAAGAATTAATCAAAGATTGATTGATTGATCGATCGGTGGGTGGGTGGATGGATGTCAGGGGGAACCGTACACCAATAAAGATTTTAATGGTACCATGCATTAGTTGCATTGAACATTTGAGAGATTTTGCATGATTATTACAATGATTTTAATGCGTTTAATACCCCAGAACAGCTGCAATTTTGCTTTAATGCAAGGCCTGCGCTGCATTTAACATTGCAGGAGCCTGCAAAGTTGTTCTAATGCGTTGCATTAATTGCATTTAACATTTGAGAAGTTTTGCAAAATTATTGCAATTAATTTTATTGCATTTAACATCCCAGGGGGTTGCAATATTGCTTTAATGCAACGCCAGCGCTGCATTTAACAATGCAGCAGCCTGCAAAGTTATCCTAATACGATGCTTTAGTCGCATTTAACATTTGAGAGGTTTTGCAGGATTATTATTGCATTTCACATCGCAGGGTGTTGCAATATTTCTTTAATGCAAGGCGATCACTGCATTTAACATTGCAGCAGCCAGAAAAGTCATCCTAATGCGATGCATTTGTTGCATTTAACATTTGAGAGGTTTTGCAAAATTATTGCAATTAATTTAATGCATATAACATCCATGGGGGGTCGCTAGATGACTTTAATGCAAGGCCATCACTGCATTTAACATTGCAGTAGCCTGCAAAGTTATCCTAAGACGATGCATTAGTCACGTTTAACATTTGAGAGGTTTTGCAGGATTATTATTGCATTTCACATCGCAGGGTGTTGCAATATTTCTTTAATGCAAGGCGATCACTGCATTTAACATTGCAGCAGCCAGAAAAGTCATCCTAATGCGATGCATTTGTTGCATTTAACATTTGAGAGGTTTTGCAAAATTATTGCAATTAATTTAATGCATATAACATCCATGGGGGGTCGCTAGATGACTTTAATGCAAGGCCATCACTGCATTTAACATTGCAGTAGCCTGCAAATTTATCCTAATACGATGCATTAGTCACGTTTAACATTTGAGAGGTTTTGCAGGATTATTATTGCATTTCACATCGCAGGGTGTTGCAATATTTCTTTAATGCAAGGCGATCACTGCATTTAACATTGCAGCAGCCAGAAAAGTCATCCTAATGCGATGCATTTGTTGCATTTAACATTTGAGAGGTTTTGCAAAATTATTGCAATTAATTTAATGCATATAACATCCATGGGGGGTCGCTAGATGACTTTAATGCAAGGCCATCACTGCATTTAACATTGCAGTAGCCTGCAAAGTTATCCTAATACGATGCATTAGTCACGTTTAACATTTGAGAGGTTTTGCAGGATTATTATTGCATTTCACATCGCAGGGTGTTGCAATATTTCTTTAATGCAAGGCGATCACTGCATTTAACATTGCAGCAGCCTGAAAAGTCATCCTAATGCGATGCCGGGGGTAGTAAATACAATAATAATACTATAGTAATAATAATTTATATTATTAATAATAATAAGAATTAATCAAAGATTGATTGATTGATCGATCGGTGGGTGGGTGGATGGATGTCAGGGGGAACCGTACACCAATAAAGATTTTAATGGTACCATGCATTAGTTGCATTGAACATTTGAGAGATTTTGCATGATTATTACAATGATTTTAATGCGTTTAATACCCCAGAACAGCTGCAATTTTGCTTTAATGCAAGGCCTGCGCTGCATTTAACATTGCAGGAGCCTGCAAAGTTGTTCTAATGCGTTGCATTAATTGCATTTAACATTTGAGAAGTTTTGCAAAATTATTGCAATTAATTTTATTGCATTTAACATCCCAGGGGGTTGCAATATTGCTTTAATGCAACGCCAGCGCTGCATTTAACAATGCAGCAGCCTGCAAAGTTATCCTAATACGATGCTTTAGTCGCATTTAACATTTGAGAGGTTTTGCAGGATTATTATTGCATTTCACATCGCAGGGTGTTGCAATATTTCTTTAATGCAAGGCGATCACTGCATTTAACATTGCAGCAGCCAGAAAAGTCATCCTAATGCGATGCATTTGTTGCATTTAACATTTGAGAGGTTTTGCAAAATTATTGCAATTAATTTAATGCATATAACATCCATGGGGGGTCGCTAGATGACTTTAATGCAAGGCCATCACTGCATTTAACATTGCAGTAGCCTGCAAAGTTATCCTAATACGATGCATTAGTCACGTTTAACATTTGAGAGGTTTTGCAGGATTATTATTGCATTTCACATCGCAGGGTGTTGCAATATTTCTTTAATGCAAGGCGATCACTGCATTTAACATTGCAGCAGCCAGAAAAGTCATCCTAATGCGATGCATTTGTTGCATTTAACATTTGAGAGGTTTTGCAAAATTATTGCAATTAATTTAATGCATATAACATCCATGGGGGGTCGCTAGATGACTTTAATGCAAGGCCATCACTGCATTTAACATTGCAATAGCCTGCAAAGTTATCCTAATATGATGCATTAGTCACGTTTAACATTTGAGAGGTTTTGCAGGATTATTATTGCATTTCACATCGCAGGGTGTTGCAATATTTCTTTAATGCAAGGCGATCACTGCATTTAACATTGCAGCAGCCAGAAAAGTCATCCTAATGCGATGCATTTGTTGCATTTAACATTTGAGAGGTTTTGCAAAATTATTGCAATTAATTTAATGCATATAACATCCATGGGGGGTCGCTAGATGACTTTAATGCAAGGCCATCACTGCATTTAACATTGCAGTAGCCTGCAAAGTTATCCTAATACGATGCATTAGTCACGTTTAACATTTGAGAGGTTTTGCAGGATTATTATTGCATTTCACATCGCAGGGTGTTGCAATATTTCTTTAATGCAAGGCGATCACTGCATTTAACATTGCAGCAGCCTGAAAAGTCATCCTAATGCGATGCCGGGGGTAGTAAATACAATAATAATACTATAGTAATAATAATTTATATTATTAATAATAATAAGAATTAATTAAAGATTGATTGATTGATCGATCGGTGGGTGGGTGGATGGATGTCAGGGGGAACCGTACACCAATAAAGATTTTAATGGTACCATGCATTAGTTGCATTGAACATTTGAGAGATTTTGCATGATTATTACAATGATTTTAATGCGTTTAATACCCCAGAACAGCTGCAATTTTGCTTTAATGCAAGGCCTGCGCTGCATTTAACATTGCAGGAGCCTGCAAAGTTGTTCTAATGCGTTGCATTAATTGCATTTAACATTTGAGAAGTTTTGCAAAATTATTGCAATTAATTTTATTGCATTTAACATCCCAGGGGGTTGCAATATTGCTTTAATGCAACGCCAGCGCTGCATTTAACAATGCAGCAGCCTGCAAAGTTATCCTAATATGATGCTTTAGTCGCATTTAACATTTGAGAGGTTTTGCAGGATTATTATTGCATTTCACATCGCAGGGTGTTGCAATATTTCTTTAATGCAAGGCGATCACTGCATTTAACATTGCAGCAGCCAGAAAAGTCATCCTAATGCGATGCATTTGTTGCATTTAACATTTGAGAGGTTTTGCAAAATTATTGCAATTAATTTAATGCATATAACATCCATGGGGGTCGCTAGATGACTTTAATGCAAGGCCATCACTGCATTTAACATTGCAGTAGCCTGCAAAGTTATCCTAATACGATGCATTAGTCACGTTTAACATTTGAGAGGTTTTGCAGGATTATTATTGCATTTCACATCGCAGGGTGTTGCAATATTTCTTTAATGCAAGGCGATCACTGCATTTAACATTGCAGCAGCCAGAAAAGTCATCCTAATGCGATGCATTTGTTGCATTTAACATTTGAGAGGTTTTGCAAAATTATTGCAATTAATTTAATGCATATAACATCCATGGGGGGTCGCTAGATGACTTTAATGCAAGGCCATCACTGCATTTAACATTGCAGTAGCCTGCAAAGTTATCCTAATACGATGCATTAGTCACGTTTAACATTTGAGAGGTTTTGCAGGATTATTATTGCATTTCACATCGCAGGGTGTTGCAATATTTCTTTAATGCAAGGCGATCACTGCATTTAACATTGCAGCAGCCAGAAAAGTCATCCTAATGCGATGCATTTGTTGCATTTAACATTTGAGAGGTTTTGCAAAATTATTGCAATTAATTTAATGCATATAACATCCATGGGGGGTCGCTAGATTACTTTAATGCAAGGCCATCACTGCATTTAACATTGCAGTAGCCTGCAAAGTTATCCTAATACGATGCATTAGTCACGTTTAACATTTGAGAGGTTTTGCAGGATTATTATTGCATTTCACATCGCAGGGTGTTGCAATATTTCTTTAATGCAAGGCGATCACTGCATTTAACATTGCAGCAGCCAGAAAAGTCATCCTAATGCGATGCATTTGTTGCATTTAACATTTGAGAGGTTTTGCAAAATTATTGCAATTAATTTAATGCATATAACATCCATGGGGGGTCGCTAGATGACTTTAATGCAAGGCCATCACTGCATTTAACATTGCAGTAGCCTGCAAAGTTATCCTAATACGATGCATTAGTCACGTTTAACATTTGAGAGGTTTTGCAGGATTATTATTGCATTTCACATCGCAGGGTGTTGCAATATTTCTTTATTGCAAGGCGATCACTGCATTTAACATTGCAGCAGCCAGAAAAGTCATCCTAATGCGATGCATTTGTTGCATTTAACATTTGAGAGGTTTTGCAAAATTATTGCAATTAATTTAATGCATATAACATCCGTGGGGGGTCGCTAGATGACTTTAATGCAAGGCCATCACTGCATTTAACATTGCAGTAGCCTGCAAAGTTATCCTAATACGATGCATTAGTCACGTTTAACATTTGAGAGGTTTTGCAGGATTATTATTGCATTTCACATCGCAGGGTGTTGCAATATTTCTTTAATGCAAGGCGATCACTGCATTTAACATTGCAGCAGCCTGAAAAGTCATCCTAATGCGATGCCGGGGGTAGTAAATACAATAATAATACTATAGTAATAATAATTTATATTATTAATAATAATAAGAATTAATCAAAGATTGATTGATTGATCGATCGGTGGGTGGGTGGATGGATGTCAGGGGGAACCGTACACCAATAAAGATTTTAATGGTACCATGCATTAGTTGCATTGAACATTTGAGAGATTTTGCATGATTGTTACAATGATTTTAATGCGTTTAATACCCCAGAACAGCTGCAATTTTGCTTTAATGCAAGGCCTGCGCTGCATTTAACATTGCAGGAGCCTGCAAAGTTGTTCTAATGCGTTGCATTAATTGCATTTAACATTTGAGAAGTTTTGCAAAATTATTGCAATTAATTTTATTGCATTTAACATCCCAGGGGGTTGCAATATTGCTTTAATGCAACGCCAGCGCTGCATTTAACAATGCAGCAGCCTGCAAAGTTATCCTAATACGATGCTTTAGTCGCATTTAACATTTGAGAGGTTTTGCAGGATTATTATTGCATTTCACATCGCAGGGTGTTGCAATATTTCTTTAATGCAAGGCGATCACTGCATTTAACATTGCAGCAGCCAGAAAAGTCATCCTAATGCGATGCATTTGTTGCATTTAACATTTGAGAGGTTTTGCAAAATTATTGCAATTAATTTAATGCATATAACATCCATGGGGGTCGCTAGATGACTTTAATGCAAGGCCATCACTGCATTTAACATTGCAGTAGCCTGCAAAGTTATCCTAATACGATGCATTAGTCACGTTTAACATTTGAGAGGTTTTGCAGGATTATTATTGCATTTCACATCGCAGGGTGTTGCAATATTTCTTTAATGCAAGGCGATCACTGCATTTAACATTGCAGCAGCCAGAAAAGTCATCCTAATGCGATGCATTTGTTGCATTTAACATTTGAGAGGTTTTGCAAAATTATTGCAATTAATTTAATGCATATAACATCCATGGGGGGTCGCTAGATGACTTTAATGCAAGGCCATCACTGCATTTAACATTGCAGTAGCCTGCAAAGTTATCCTAATACGATGCATTAGTCACGTTTAACATTTGAGAGGTTTTGCAGGATTATTATTGCATTTCACATCGCAGGGTGTTGCAATATTTCTTTAATGCAAGGCGATCACTGCATTTAACATTGCAGCAGCCAGAAAAGTCATCCTAATGCGATGCATTTGTTGCATTTAACATTTGAGAGGTTTTGCAAAATTATTGCAATTAATTTAATGCATATAACATCCATGGGGGGTCGCTAGATGACTTTAATGCAAGGCCATCACTGCATTTAACATTGCAGTAGCCTGCAAAGTTATCCTAATACGATGCATTAGTCACGTTTAACATTTGAGAGGTTTTGCAGGATTATTATTGCATTTCACATCGCAGGGTGTTGCAATATTTCTTTAATGCAAGGCGATCACTGCATTTAACATTGCAGCAGCCTGAAAAGTCATCCTAATGCGATGCCGGGGGTAGTAAATACAATAATAATACTATAGTAATAATAATTTATATTATTAATAATAATAAGAATTAATCAAAGATTGATTGATTGATCGATCGGTGGGTGGGTGGATGGATGTCAGGGGGAACCGTACACCAATAAAGATTTTAATGGTACCATGCATTAGTTGCATTGAACATTTGAGAGATTTTGCATGATTATTACAATGATTTTAATGCGTTTAATACCCCAGAACAGCTGCAATTTTGCTTTAATGCAAGGCCTGCGCTGCATTTAACATTGCAGGAGCCTGCAAAGTTGTTCTAATGCGTTGCATTAATTGCATTTAACATTTGAGAAGTTTTGCAAAATTATTGCAATTAATTTTATTGCATTTAACATCCCAGGGGGTTGCAATATTGCTTTAATGCAACGCCAGCGCTGCATTTAACAATGCAGCAGCCTGCAAAGTTATCCTAATACGATGCTTTAGTCGCATTTAACATTTGAGAGGTTTTGCAGGATTATTATTGCATTTCACATCGCAGGGTGTTGCAATATTTCTTTAATGCAAGGCGATCACTGCATTTAACATTGCAGCAGCCAGAAAAGTCATCCTAATGCGATGCATTTGTTGCATTTAACATTTGAGAGGTTTTGCAAAATTATTGCAATTAATTTAATGCATATAACATCCATGGGGGGTCGCTAGATGACTTTAATGCAAGGCCATCACTGCATTTAACATTGCAGTAGCATGCAAAGTTATCCTAATACGATGTATTAGTCACGTTTAACATTTGAGAGGTTTTGCAGGATTATTATTGCATTTCACATCGCAGGGTGTTGCAATATTTCTTTATTGCAAGGCGATCACTGCATTTAACATTGCAGCAGCCAGAAAAGTCATCCTAATGCGATGCATTTGTTGCATTTAACATTTGAGAGGTTTTGCAAAATTATTGCAATTAATTTAATGCATATAACATCCATGGGGGGTCGCTAGATGACTTTAATGCAAGGCCATCACTGCATTTAACATTGCAGTAGCCTGCAAAGTTATCCTAATACGATGCATTAGTCACGTTTAACATTTGAGAGGTTTTGCAGGATTATTATTGCATTTAACATCGCAGGGTGTTGCAATATTTCTTTAATGCAAGGCGATCACTGCATTTAACATTGCAGCATCCTGAAAAGTCATCCTAATGCGATGCCGGGGGTAGTAAATACAATAATAATACTATAGTAATAATAATTTATATTATTAATAATAATAAGAATTAATCAAAGATTGATTGATTGATCGATCCGTGGGTGGATGGATGGATGTCAGGGGGAACCGTACACCAATAAAGATTTTAATGGTACCATGCATTAGTTGCATTGAACATTTGAGAGATTTTGCATGATTATTACAATGATTTTAATGCTTTTAATACCCCAGAACAGCTGCAATTTTGCTTTAATGCAAGGCCTGCTCTGCATTTAACATTGCAGGAGCCTGCAAAGTTGTTCTAATGCGTTGCATTAATTGCATTTAACATTTGAGAGGTTTTGCAAAATTATTGCAATGAATTTTATTGCATTTAACATCCCAGGGGGTTGCAATATTGCTTTAATGCAACGCCAGCGCTGCATTTAACAATGCAGCAGCCTGCAAAGTTATCCTAATACGATGCTTTAGTCGCATTTAACATTTGAGAGGTTTTGCAGGATTATTATTGCATTTCACATCGCAGGGTGTTGCAATATTTCTTTAATGCAAGGCGATCGCTGCATTTAACATTGCAGCAGCCAGAAAAGTCATCCTAATGCGATGCATTTGTTGCATTTAACATTTGAGAGGTTTTGCAAAATTATTGCAATTAATTTAATGCATATAACATCCATGGGGGGTCGCTAGATGACTTTAATGCAAGGCCATCACTGCATTTAACATTGCAGTAGCCTGCAAAGTTATCCTAATACGATGCATTAGTCACGTTTAACATTTGAGAGGTTTTGCAGGATTATTATTGCATTTCACATCGCAGGGTGTTGCAATATTTCTTTAATGCAAGGCGATCACTGCATTGAACATTGCAGCAGCCAGAAAAGTCATCCTAATGCGATGCATTTGTTGCATTTAACATTTGAGAGGTTTTGCAAAATTATTGCAATTAATTTAATGCATATAACATTCATGGGGGGTCGCTAGATGACTTTAATGCAAGGCCATCACTGCATTTAACATTGCAGCAGCCTGAAAAGTCATCCTAATGCGATGCCGGGGGTAGTAAATACAATAATAATACTATAGTAATAATAATTTATATTATTAATAATAAGAAGAATTAATCAAAGATTGATTGATTGATCGATCGGTGGGTGGGTGGATGGATGTCAGGGGGAACCGTACACCAATAAAGATTTTAATGGTACCATGCATTAGTTGCATTGAACATTTGAGAGATTTTGCATGATTATTACAATGATTTTAATGCGTTTAATACCCCAGAACAGCTGCAATTTTGCTTTAATGCAAGGCCTGCGCTGCATTTAACATTGCAGGAGCCTGCAAAGTTGTTCTAATGCGTTGCATTAATTGCATTTAACATTTGAGAGGTTTTGCAAAATTATTGCAATGAATTTTATTGCATTTAACATCCCAGGGGGTTGCAATATTGCTTTAATGCAACGCCAGCGCTGCATTTAACAATGCAGCAGCCTGCAAAGTTATCCTAATACGATGCTTTAGTCGCATTTAACATTTGAGAGGTTTTGCAGGATTATTATTGCATTTCACATCGCAGGGTGTTGCAATATTTCTTTAATGCAAGGCGATCGCTGCATTTAACATTGCAGCAGCCAGAAAAGTCATCCTAATGCGATGCATTTGTTGCATTTAACATTTGAGAGGTTTTGCAAAATTATTGCAATTAATTTAATGCATATAACATTCATGGGGGGTCGCTAGATGACTTTAATGCAAGGCCATCACTGCATTTAACATTGCAGCAGCCTGAAAAGTCATCCTAATGCGATGCCGGGGGTAGTAAATACAATAATAATACTATAGTAATAATAATTTATATTATTAATAATAAGAAGAATTAATCAAAGATTGATTGATTGATCGATCGGTGGGTGGGTGGATGGATGTCAGGGGGAACCGTACACCAATAAAGATTTTAATGGTACCATGCATTAGTTGCATTGAACATTTGAGAGATTTTGCATGATTATTACAATGATTTTAATGCGTTTAATACCCCAGAACAGCTGCAATTTTGCTTTAATGCAAGGCCTGCGCTGCATTTAACATTGCAGGAGCCTGCAAAGTTGTTCTAATGCGTTGCATTAATTGCATTTAACATTTGAGAGGTTTTGCAAAATTATTGCAATTAATTTTATTGCATTTAACATCCCAGGGGGTTGCAATATTGCTTTAATGCAACGCCAGCGCTGCATTTAACAATGCAGCAGCCTGCAAAGTTATCCTAATACGATGCTTTAGTCGCATTTAACATTTGAGAGGTTTTGCAGGATTATTATTGCATTTCACATCGCAGGGTGTTGCAATATTTCTTTAATGCAAGGCGATCACTGCATTTAACATTGCAGCAGCCAGAAAAGTCATCCTAATGCGATGCATTTGTTGCATTTAACATTTGAGAGGTTTTGCAAAATTATTGCAATTAATTTAATGCATATAACATCCATGGGGGGTCGCTAGATGACTTTAATGCAAGGCCATCACTGCATTTAACATTGCAGTAGCCTGCAAAGTTATCCTAATACGATGCATTAGTCATGTTTAACATTTGAGAGGTTTTGCAGGATTATTATTGCATTTCACATCGCAGGGTGTTGCAATATTTCTTTAATGCAAGGCGATCACTGCATTTAACATTGCAGCAGCCAGAAAAGTCATCCTAATGCGATGCATTTGTTGGATTTAACATTTGAGAGGTTTTGCAAAATTATTGCAATTAATTTAATGCATATAACATCCATGGGGGGTCGCTAGATGACTTTAATGCAAGGCCATCACTGCATTTAACATTGCAGTAGCCTGCAAAGTTATCCTAATACGATGCATTAGTCACGTTTAACATTTGAGAGGTTTTGCAGGATTATTATTGCATTTCACATCGCAGGGTGTTGCAATATTTCTTTAATGCAAGGCGATCACTGCATTTAACATTGCAGCAGCCTGAAAAGTCATCCTAATGCGATGCCGGGGGTAGTAAATACAATAATAATACTATAGTAATAATAATTTATATTATTAATAATAATAAGAATTAATCAAAGATTGATTGATTGATCGATCGGTGGGTGGGTGGATGGATGTCAGGGGGAAACCGTACACCAATAAAGATTTTAATGGTACCATGCATTCGTTGCATTGAACATTTGAGAGATTTTGCATGATTATTACAATGATTTTAATGCGTTTAATACCCCAGAACAGCTGCAATTTTGCTTTAATGCAAGGTCTGCGCTGCATTTAACATTGCAGGAGCCTGCAAAGTTGTTCTAATGCGTTGCATTAATTGCATTTAACATTTGAGAGGTTTTGCAAAATTATTGCAATTAAATTTATTGCATTTAACATCCCAGGGGTTGCAATATTGCTTTAATGCAACGCCAGCGCTGTATTTCACAATGCAGCAGCCTGCAAAGTTATCCTAATACGATGCTTTAGTCGCATTTAACATTTGAGAGGTTTTGCAGGATTATTATTGCATTTCACATCGCAGGGTGTTGCAATATTTCTTTAATGCAAGGCGATCACTGCATTTAACATTGCAGCAGCCAGAAAAGTCATCCTAATGCGATGCATTTGTTGCATTTAACATTTGAGAGGTTTTGCAAAATTATTGCAATTAATTTAATGCATATAACATCCATGGGGGGTCGCTAGATGACTTTAATGCAAGGCCATCACTGCATTTAACATTGCAGTAGCCTGCAAAGTTATCCTAATACGATGCATTAGTCACGTTTAACATTTGAGAGGTTTTGCAGGATTATTATTGCATTTCACATCGCAGGGTGTTGCAATATTTCTTTAATGCAAGGCGATCACTGCATTTAACATTGCAGCAGCCTGAAAAGTCATCCTAATGCGATGCCGGGGGTAGTAAATACAATAATAATACTATAGTAATAATAATTTATATTATTAATAATAATAAGAATTAATCAAAGATTGATTGATTGATCGATCAGTGGGTGGGTGGATGGATGTCAGGGGGAACCGTACACCAATAAAGATTTTAATGGTACCATGCATTAGTTGCATTGAACTTTTGAGAGATTTTGCATGATTATTACAATGATTTTAATGCATTTAATACCCCAGAACAGCTGCAATTTTGCTTTAATACAAGGCCTGCGCTGCATTTAACATTGCAGGAGCCTGCAAAGTTGTTCTAATGTGTTGCATTAATTGCATTTAACATTTGAGAGGTTTTGCAAAATTATTGCAATTAATTTTATTGCATTTAACATCCCAGGGGGTTGCAATATTGCTTTAATGCAACGCCAGCGCTGCATTTAACAATGCAGCAGCCTGCAAAGTTATCCTAATACGATGCTTTAGTCGCATTTAACATTTGAGAGGTTTTGCAGGATTATTATTGCATTTCACACCGCAGGGTGTTGCAATATTTCTTTAATGCAAGGCGATCACTGCATTTAACATTGCAGCAGCCAGAAAAGTCATCCTAATGCGATGCATTTGTTGCATTTAACATTTGAGAGGTTTTGCAAAATTATTGCAATTAATTTAATGCATATAACATCCATGGGGGGTCGCTAGATGACTTTAATGCAAGGCCATCACTGCATTTAACATTGCAGTGGCCTGCAAAGTTATCCTAATACGATGCATTAGTAACGTTTAACATTTGAGAGGTTTTGCAGGATTATTATTGCATTTCACATCGCAGGGTGTTGCAATATTTCTTTAAAGCAAGGCGATCACTGCATTTAACATTGCAGCAGCCTGAAAAGTCATCCTAATGCGATGCCGGGGGTAGTAAATACAATAATAATACTATAGTAATAATAATTTATATTATTAATAATAATAAGAATTAATCAAAGATTGATTGATTGATCGATCGGTGGGTGGGTGGATGGATGTCAGGGGGAACCGTACACCAATAAAGATTTTAATGGTACCATGCATTCGTTGCATTGAACATTTGAGAGATTTTGCATGATTATTACAATGATTTTAATGCGTTTAATACCCCAGAACAGCTGCAATTTTGCTTTAATGCAAGGTCTGCGCTGCATTTAACATTGCAGGAGCCTGCAAAGTTGTTCTAATGCGTTGCATTAATTGCATTTAACATTTGAGAGGTTTTGCAAAATTATTGCAATTAAATTTATTGCATTTAACATCCCAGGGGGTTGCAATATTGCTTTAATGCAACGCCAGCGCTGCATTTAACAATGCAGCAGCCTGCAAAGTTATCCTAATACGATGCTTTAGTCGCATTTAACATTTGAGAGGTTTTGCAGGATTATTATTGCATTTCACATCGCAGGGTGTTGCAATATTTCTTTAATACAAGGCGATCACTGAATTTAACATTGCAGCAGCCAGAAAAGTCATCCTAATGCGATGCATTTGTTGCATTTAACATTTGAGAGGTTTTGCAATATTATTGCAATTAATTTAATGCATATAACATCCATAGGGGGTCGCTAGATGACTTTAATGCAAGGCCATCACTGCATTTAACATTGCAGTAGCCTGCAAAGTTATCCTAATACGATGCATTAGTCACGTTTAACATTTGAGAGGTTTTGCAGGATTATTATTGCATTTCACATCGCAGGGTGTTGCAATATTTCTTTAATGCAAGGCGATCACTGCATTTAACATTGCAGCAGCCAGAAAAGTCATCCTAATGCGATGCATTTGTTGCATTTAACATTTGAGAGGTTTTGCAAAATTATTGCAATTAATTTAATGCATATAACATCCATGGGGGGTCGCTAGATGACTTTAATGCAAGGCCATCACTGCATTTAACATTGCAGTAGCCTGCAAAGTTATCCTAATACGATGCATTAGTCACGTTTAACATTTGAGAGGTTTTGCAGGATTATTATTGCATTTCACATCGCAGGGTGTTGCAATATTTCTTTAATGCAAGGCGATCACTGCATTTAACATTGCAGCAGCCTGAAAAGTCATCCTAATGCGATGCCGGGGGTAGTAAATACAATAATAATACTATAGTAATAATAATTTATATTATTAATAATAATAAGAATTAATCAAAGATTGATTGATTGATCGGTGGGTGGGTGGATGGATGTCAGGGGGAACCGTACACCAATAAAGATTTTAATGGTACCATGCATTCGTTGCATTGAACATTTGAGAGATTTTGCATGATTATTACAATGATTTTAATGCGTTTATTACCCCAGAACAGCTGCAATTTTGCTTTAATGCAAGGCCTCCGCTACATTTAACATTGCAGGAGCCTGCAAAGTTGTTCTAATGCGTTGCATTAATTGCATTTAACATTTGAGAGGTTTTGCAAAATTATTGCAATTAATTTTATTGCATTTAACATCCCAGGGGTTGCAATATTGCTTTAATGCAACGCCAGCGCTGCATTTAACAATGCAGCAGCCTGCAAAGTTATCCTAATACGATGCTTTAGTCGCATTTAACATTTGAGAGGTTTTGCAGGATTGTTATTGCATTTCACATCGCAGGGTGTTGCAATATTTCTTTAATGCAAGGCGATCACTGCATTTAACATTGCAGCAGCCAGAAAAGTCATCCTAAAGCGATGCATTTGTTGCATTTAACATTTGAGAGGTTTTGCAAAATTATTGCAATTAATTTAATGCATATAACATCCATGGGGGTCGCTAGATGACTTTAATGCAAGGCCATCACTGCATTTAACATTGCAGTAGCCTGCAAAGTTATCCTAATACGATGCATTAGTCACGTTTAACATTTGAGAGGTTTTGCAGGATTATTATTGCATTTCACATCGCAGGGTGTTGCAATATTTCTTTAATGCAAGGCGATCACTGCATTTAACATTGCAGCAGCCAGAAAAGTCATCCTAATGCGATGCATTTGTTGCATTTAACATTTGAGAGGTTTTGCAAAATTATTGCAATTAATTTAATGCATATAACATCCATGGGGGGTCGCTAGATGACTTTAATGCAAGGCCATCACTGCATTTAACATTGCAGTAGCCTGCAAAGTTATCCTAATACGATGCATTAGTCACGTTTAACATTTGAGAGGTTTTGCAGGATTATTATTGCATTTCACATCGCAGGGTGTTGCAATATTTCTTTAATGCAAGGCGATCACTGCATTTAACATTGCAGCAGCCAGAAAAGTCATCCTAATGCGATGCATTTGTTGCATTTAACATTTGAGAGGTTTTGCAAAATTATTGCAATTAATTTAATGCATATAACATCCATGGGGGGTCGCTAGATGACTTTAATGGAAGGCCATCACTGCATTTAACATTGCAGTAGCCTGCAAAGTTATCCTAATACGATGCATTAGTCACGTTTAACATTTGAGAGGTTTTGCAGGATTATTATTGCATTTCACATCGCAGGGTGTTGCAATATTTCTTTAATGCAAGGCGATCACTGCATTTAACATTGCAGCAGCCAGAAAAGTCATCCTAATGTGATGCATTTGTTGTATTTAACATTTGAGAGGTTTTGCAAAATTATTGCAATTAATTTAATGCATATAACATCCATGGGGGTCGCTAGATGACTTTAATGCAAGGCCATCACTGCATTTAACATTGCAGTAGCCTGCAAAGTTATCCTAATACGATGCATTAGTCACGTTTAACATTTGAGAGGTTTTGCAGGATTATTATTGCATTTCACATCGCAGGGTGTTGCAATATTTCTTTAATGCAAGGCGATCACTGCATTTAACATTGCAGCAGCCTGAAAAGTCATCCTAATGCGATGCCGGGGGTAGTAAATACAATAATAATACTATAGTAATAATAATTTATATTATTAATAATAATAAGAATTAATCAAAGATTGATTGATTGATCGATTGGTGGGTGGGTGGATGGATGTCAGGGGGAACCGTACACCAATAAAGATTTTAATGGTACCATGCATTAGTTGCATTGAACATTTGAGAGATTTTGCATGATTATTACAATGATTTTAATGCGTTTAATACCACAGAACAGCTGCAATTTTGCTTTAATGCAAGGCCTGCGCTGCATTTAACATTGCAGGAGCCTGCAAAGTTGTTCTAATGCGTTGCATTAATTGCATTTAAAATTTGAGAGGTTTTGCAAAATTATTGCAATTAATTTTATTGCATTTAACATCCCAGGGGGTTGCAATATTGCTTTAATGCAACGCCAGCGCTGCATTTAACAATGCAGCAGCCTGCAAAGTTATCCTAATACGATGCTTTAGTCGCATTTAACATTTGGGAGGTTTTGCAGGATTATTATTGCATTTCACATCGCAGGGTGTTGCAATATTTCTTTAATGCAAGGCGATCACTGCATTTAACATTGCAGCAGCCAGAAAAGTCATCCTAATGCGATGCATTTGTTGCATTTAACATTTGAGAGGTTTTGCAAAATTATTGCAATTAATTTAATGCATATAACATCCATGGGGGGTCGCTAGATGACTTTAATGCAAGGCCATCGCTGCATTTAACATTGCAGTGGCCTGCAAAGTTATCCTAATACGATGCATTAGTCACGTTTAACATTTGAGAGGTTTTGCAGGATTATTATTGCATTTCACATCGCAGGGTGTTGCAATATTTCTTTAATGCAAGGCGATCACTGCATTTAACATTGCAGCAGCCAGAAAAGTCATCCTAATGCGATGCATTTGTTGCATTTAACATTTGAGAGGTTTTGCAAAATTATTGCAATTAATTTAATGCATATAACATCCATGGGGGGTCGCTAGATGACTTTAATGCAAGGCCATCACTGCATTTAACATTGCAGTAGCCTGCAAAGTTATCCTAATACGATGCATTAGTCACGTTTAACATTTGAGAGGTTTTGCAGGATTATTATTGCATTTCACATCGCAGGGTGTTGCAATATTTCTTTAATGCAAGGCGATCACTGCATTTAACATTGCAGCAGCCAGAAAAGTCATCCTAATGCGATGCATTTGTTGCATTTAACATTTGAGAGGTTTTGCAAAATTATTGCAATTAATTTAATGCATATAACATCCATGGGGGGTCGCTAGATGACTTTAATGGAAGGCCATCACTGCATTTAACATTGCAGTAGCCTGCAAAGTTATCCTAATACGATGCATTAGTCACGTTTAACATTTGAGAGGTTTTGCAGGATTATTATTGCATTTCACATCGCAGGGTGTTGCAATATTTCTTTAATGCAAGGCGATCACTGCATTTAACATTGCAGCAGCCAGAAAAGTCATCCTAATGTGATGCATTTGTTGTATTTAACATTTGAGAGGTTTTGCAAAATTATTGCAATTAATTTAATGCATATAACATCCATGGGGGTCGCTAGATGACTTTAATGCAAGGCCATCACTGCATTTAACATTGCAGTAGCCTGCAAAGTTATCCTAATACGATGCATTAGTCACGTTTAACATTTGAGAGGTTTTGCAGGATTATTATTGCATTTCACATCGCAGGGTGTTGCAATATTTCTTTAATGCAAGGCGATCACTGCATTTAACATTGCAGCAGCCTGAAAAGTCATCCTAATGCGATGCCGGGGGTAGTAAATACAATAATAATACTATAGTAATAATAATTTATATTATTAATAATAATAAGAATTAATCAAAGATTGATTGATTGATCGATCGGTGGGTGGGTGGATGGATGTCAGGGGGAACCGTACACCAATAAAGATTTTAATGGTACCATGCATTAGTTGCATTGAACATTTGAGAGATTTTGCATGATTATTACAATGATTTTAATGCGTTTAATACCACAGAACAGCTGCAATTTTGCTTTAATGCAAGGCCTGCGCTGCATTTAACATTGCAGGAGCCTGCAAAGTTGTTCTAATGCGTTGCATTAATTGCATTTAAAATTTGAGAGGTTTTGCAAAATTATTGCAATTAATTTTATTGCATTTAACATCCCAGGGGGTTGCAATATTGCTTTAATGCAACGCCAGCGCTGCATTTAACAATGCAGCAGCCTGCAAAGTTATCCTAATACGATGCTTTAGTCGCATTTAACATTTGGGAGGTTTTGCAGGATTATTATTGCATTTCACATCGCAGGGTGTTGCAATATTTCTTTAATGCAAGGCGATCACTGCATTTAACATTGCAGCAGCCAGAAAAGTCATCCTTATGCGATGCATTTGTTGCATTTAACATTTGAGAGGTTTTGCAAAATTATTGCAATTAATTTAATGCATATAACATCCATGGGGGGTCGCTAGATGACTTTAATGCAAGGCCATCGCTGCATTTAACATTGCAGTGGCCTGCAAAGTTATCCTAATACGATGCATTAGTCACGTTTAACATTTGAGAGGTTTTGCAGGATTATTATTGCATTTCACATCGCAGGGTGTTGCAATATTTCTTTAATGCAAGGCGATCACTGCATTTAACATTGCAGCAGCCTGAAAAGTCATCCTAATGCGATGCCGGGGGTAGTAAATACAATAATAATACTATAGTAATAATAATTTATATTATTAATAATAATAAGAATTAATCAAAGATTGATTGATTGATCGATCGGTGGGTGGGTGGATGGATGTCAGGGGGAACCGTACACCAACAAAGATTTTAATGGTACCATGCATTCTTGGCATTGAACATTTGAGAGATTTTGCATGATTATTACAATGATTTTAATGCGTTTAATACCCCAGAACAGCTGCAATTTTGCTTTAATGCAAGGTCTGCGCTGCATTTAACATTGCAGGAGCCTGCAAAGTTGTTCTAATGCGTTGCATTAATTGCATTTAACATTTGAGAGGTTTTGCAAAATCATTGCAATTAAATTTATTGCATTTAACATCCCAGGGTTGCAATATTGCTTTAATGCAACGCCAGCGCTGCATTTAACAATGCAGCAGCCTGCAAAGTTATCCTAATTTGATGCTTTAGTCGCATTTAACATTTGAGAGGTTTTGCAGGATTATTATTGCATTTCACATCGCAGGGTGTTGCAATATTTCTTTAATGCAAGGCGATCACTGCATTTAACATTGCAGCAGCCAGAAAAGTCATCCTAATGCGATGCATTTGCTGCATTTAACATTTGAGAGGTTTTGCAAAATTATTGCAATTAATTTAATGCATGTAACATCCATAGGGGGTCGCTAGATGACTTTAATGCAAGGCCATCACTGCATTTAACATTGCAGTAGCCTGCAAAGTTATCCTAATACGATGCATTAGTCACGTTTAACATTTGAGAGGTTTTGCAGGATTATTATTGCATTTCACATCGCAGGGTGTTGCAATATTTCTTTAATGCAAGGCGATCACTGCATTTAACATTGCAGCAGCCAGAAAAGTCATCCTAATGCGATGCATTTGTTGCATTTAACATTTGAGAGGTTTTGCAAAATTATTGCAATTAATTTAATGCATATAACATCCATGGGGGGTCGCTAGATGACTTTAATGCAAGGCCATCACTGCATTTAACATTGCAGTAGCCTGCAAAGTTATCCTAATACGATGCATTAGTCACGTTTAACATTTGAGAGGTTTTGCGGGATTATTATTGCATTTCACATCGCAGGGTGTTGCAATATTTCTTTAATGCAAGGCGATCACTGCATTTAACATTGCAGCAGCCTGAAAAGTCATCCTAATGCGATGCCGGGGGTAGTAAATACAATAATAATACTATAGTAATAATAATTTATATTATTAATAATAAGAAGAATTAATCAAAGATTGATTGATTGATCGATCGGTGGGTGGGTGGATGGATGTCAGGGGGAACCGTACACCAATAAAGATTTTAATGGTACCATGCATTAGTTGCATTGAACATTTGAGAGATTTTGCATGATTATTACAATGATTTTAATGCGTTTAATACCACAGAACAGCTGCAATTTTGCTTTAATGCAAGGCCTGCGCTGCATTTAACATTGCAGGAGCCTGCAAAGTTGTTCTAATGCGTTGCATTAATTGCATTTAAAATTTGAGAGGTTTTGCAAAATTATTGCAATTAATTTTATTGCATTTAACATCCCAGGGGGTTGCAATATTGCTTTAATGCAACGCCAGCGCTGCATTTAACAATGCAGCAGCCTGCAAAGTTATCCTAATACGATGCTTTAGTCGCATTTAACATTTTGGAGGTTTTGCAGGATTATTATTGCATTTCACATCGCAGGGTGTTGCAATATTTCTTTAATGCAAGGCGATCACTGCATTTAACATTGCAGCAGCCAGAAAAGTCATCCTAATGCGATGCATTTGTTGCATTTAACATTTGAGAGGTTTTGCAAAATTATTGCAATTAATTTAATGCATATAACATCCATGGGGGGTCGCTAGATGACTTTAATGCAAGGCCATCGCTGCATTTAACATTGCAGTGGCCTGCAAAGTTATCCTAATACGATGCATTAGTCACGTTTAACATTTGAGAGGTTTTGCAGGATTATTATTGCATTTCACATCGCAGGGTGTTGCAATATTTCTTTAATGCAAGGCGATCACTGCATTTAACATTGCAGCAGCCTGAAAAGTCATCCTAATGCGATGCCGGGGGTAGTAAATACAATAATAATACTATAGTAATAATAATTTATATTATTAATAATAATAAGAATTAATCAAAGATTGATTGATTGATCGATCGGTGGGTGGGTGGATGGATGTCAGGGGGAACCGTACACCAACAAAGATTTTAATGGTACCATGCATTCTTGGCATTGAACATTTGAGAGATTTTGCATGATTATTACAATGATTTTAATGCGTTTAATACCCCAGAACAGCTGCAATTTTGCTTTAATGCAAGGTCTGCGCTGCATTTAACATTGCAGGAGCCTGCAAAGTTGTTCTAATGCGTTGCATTAATTGCATTTAACATTTGAGAGGTTTTGCAAAATTATTGCAATTAAATTTATTGCATTTAACATCCCAGGGTTGCAATATTGCTTTAATGCAACGCCAGCGCTGCATTTAACAATGCAGCAGCCTGCAAAGTTATCCTAATTTGATGCTTTAGTCGCATTTAACATTTGAGAGGTTTTGCAGGATTATTATTGCATTTCACATCGCAGGGTGTTGCAATATTTCTTTAATGCAAGGCGATCACTGCATTTAACATTGCAGCAGCCAGAAAAGTCATCCTAATGCGATGCATTTGCTGCATTTAACATTTGAGAGGTTTTGCAAAATTATTGCAATTAATTTAATGCATGTAACATCCATAGGGGGTCGCTAGATGACTTTAGTGCAAGGCCATCACTGCATTTAACATTGCAGTAGCCTGCAAAGTTATCCTAATACGATGCATTAGTCACGTTTAACATTTGAGAGGTTTTGCAGGATTATTATTGCATTTCACATCGCAGGGTGTTGCAATATTTCTTTAATGCAAGGCGATCACTGCATTTAACATTGCAGCAGCCAGAAAAGTCATCCTAATGCGATGCATTTGTTGCATTTAACATTTGAGAGGTTTTGCAAAATTATTGCAATTAATTTAATGCATATAACATCCATGGGGGGTCGCTAGATGACTTTAATGCAAGGCCATCACTGCATTTAACATTGCAGTAGCCTGCAAAGTTATCCTAATACGATGCATTAGTCACGTTTAACATTTGAGAGGTTTTGCGGGATTATTATTGCATTTCACATCGCAGGGTGTTGCAATATTTCTTTAATGCAAGGCGATCACTGCATTTAACATTGCAGCAGCCTGAAAAGTCATCCTAATGCGATGCCGGGGGTAGTAAATACAATAATAATACTATAGTAATAATAATTTATATTATTAATAATAAGAAGAATTAATCAAAGATTGATTGATTGATCGGTGGGTGGGTGGATGGATGTCAGGGGGAACCGTACACCAATAAAGATTTTAATGGTACCATGCATTCGTTGCATTGAACATTTGAGAGATTTTGCATGATTATTACAATGATTTTAATGCGTTTATTACCCCAGAACAGCTGCAATTTTGCTTTAATGCAAGGCCTGCGCTACATTTAACATTGCAGGAGCCTGCAAAGTTGTTCTAATGCGTTGCATTAATTGCATTTAACATTTGAGAGGTTTTGCAAAATTATTGCAATTAATTTTATTGCATTTAACATCCCAGGGGGTTGCAATATTGCTTTAATGCAACGCCAGCGCTGCATTTAACAATGCAGCAGCCTGCAAAGTTATCCTAATACGATGCTTTAGTCGCATTTAACATTTGAGAGGTTTTGCAGGATTATTATTGCATTTCACATCGCAGGGTGTTGCAATATTTCTTTAATGCAAGGCGATCACTGCATTTAACATTGCAGCAGCCAGAAAAGTCATCCTAATGCGATGCATTTGTTGCATTTAACATTTGAGAGGTTTTGCAAAATTATTGCAATTAATTTAATGCATATAACATCCATGGGTGGTCGCTAGATGACTTTAATGCAAGGCCATCACTGCATTTAACATTGCAGTAGCCTGCAAAGTTATCCTAATACGATGCATTAGTCACGTTTAACATTTGAGAGGTTTTGCAGGATTATTATTGCATTTCACATCGCAGGGTGTTGCAATATTTCTTTAATGCAAGGCGATCACTGCATTTAACATTGCAGCAGCCAGAAAAGTCATCCTAATGCGATGCATTTGTTGCATTTAACATTTGAGAGGTTTTGCAAAATTATTGCAATTAATTTAATGCATATAACATCCATGGGGGGTCGCTAGATGACTTTAATGCAAGGCCATCACTGCATTTAACATTGCAGTAGCCTGCAAAGTTATCCTAATACGATGCATTAGTCACGTTTAACATTTGAGAGGTTTTGCGGGATTATTATTGCATTTCACATCGCAGGGTGTTGCAATATTTCTTTAATGCAAGGCGATCACTGCATTTAACATTGCAGCAGCCTGAAAAGTCATCCTAATGCGATGCCGGGGGTAGTAAATACAATAATAATACTATAGTAATAATAATTTATATTATTAATAATAAGAAGAATTAATCAAAGATTGATTGATTGATCGGTGGGTGGGTGGATGGATGTCAGGGGGAACCGTACACCAATAAAGATTTTAATGGTACCATGCATTCGTTGCATTGAACATTTGAGAGATTTTGCATGATTATTACAATGATTTTAATGTGTTTATTACCCCAGAACAGCTGCAATTTTGCTTTAATGCAAGGCCTGCGCTACATTTAACATTGCAGGAGCCTGCAAAGTTGTTCTAATGCGTTGCATTAATTGCATTTAACATTTGAGAGGTTTTGCAAAATTATTGCAATTAATTTTATTGCATTTAACATCCCAGCGGGTTGCAATATTGCTTTAATGCAACGCCAGCGCTGCATTTAACAATGCAGCAGCCTGCAAAGTTATCCTAATACGATGCTTTAGTCGCATTTAACATTTGAGAGGTTTTGCAGGATTATTATTGCATTTCACATCGCAGGGTGTTGCAATATTTCTTTAATGCAAGGCGATCACTGCATTTAACATTGCAGCAGCCAGAAAAGTCATCCTAATGCGATGCATTTGTTGCATTTAACATTTGAGAGGTTTTGCAAAATTATTGCAATTAATTTAATGCATATAACATCCATGGGTGGTCGCTAGATGACTTTAATGCAAGGCCATCACTGCATTTAACATTGCAGTAGCCTGCAAAGTTATCCTAATACGATGCATTAGTCACGTTTAACATTTGAGAGGTTTTGCAGGATTATTATTGCATTTCACATCGCAGGGTGTTGCAATATTTCTTTAATGCAAGGCGATCACTGCATTTAACATTGCAGCAGCCAGAAAAGTCATCCTAATGCGATGCATTTGTTGCATTTAACATTTGAGAGGTTTTGCAAAATTATTGCAATTAATTTAATGCATTTAACATCCATGGGGGGTCGCTAGATGACTTTAATGCAAGGCCATCACTGCATTTAACATTGCAGTAGCCTGCAAAGTTATCCTAATACGATGCATTAGTCACGTTTAACATTTGAGAGGTTTTGCAGGATTATTATTGCATTTCACATCGCAGGGTGTTGCAATATTTCTTTAATGCAAGGCGATCACTGCATTTAACATTGCAGCAGCCAGAAAAGTCATCCTAATGCGATGCATTTGTTGCATTTAACATTTGAGAGGTTTTGCAAAATTATTGCAATTAATTTAATGCATATAACATCCATGGGGGGGTCGCTAGATGACTTTAATGCAAGGCCATCACTGCATTTAACATTGCAGTAGCCTGCAAAGTTATCCTAATACGATGCATTAGTCACGTTTAACATTTGAGAGGTTTTGCAGGATTATTATTGCATTTCACATCGCAGGGTGTTGCAATATTTCTTTAATGCAAGGCGATCACTGCATTTAACATTGCAGCAGCCTGAAAAGTCATCCTAATGCGATGCCGGGGGTAGTAAATACAATAATAATACTATAGTAATAATAATTTATATTATTAATAATAATAAGAATTAATCAAAGATTGATTGATTGATCGATCGGTGGGTGGGTGGATGGATGTCAGGGGGAACCGTACACCAATAAAGATTTTAATGGTACCATGCATTAGTTGCATTGAACATTTGAGAGATTTTGCATGATTATTACAATGATTTTAATGCGTTTAATACCCCAGAACAGCTGCAATTTTGCTTTAATGCAAGGCCTGCGCTGCATTTAACATTGCAGGAGCCTGCAAAGTTGTTCTAATGCGTTGCATTAATTGCATTTAACATTTGAGAGGTTTTGCAAAATTATTGCAATTAATTTTATTGCATTTAACATCCCAGGGGGTTGCAATATTGCTTTAATGCAATGCCACCGCTGCATTTAACAATGCAGCAGCCTGCAAAGTTATCCTAATACGATGCTTTAGTCGCATTTAACATTTGAGAGGTTTTGCAGGATTATTATTGCATTTCACATCGCAGGGTGTTGCAATATTTCTTTAATGCAAGGCGATCACTGCATTTAACATTGCAGCAGCCAGAAAAGTCATCCTAATGCGATGCATTTGTTGCATTTAACATTTGAGAGGTTTTGCAAAATTATTGCAATTAATTTAATGCATATAACATCCATGGGGGGTCGCTAGATGACTTTAATGCAAGGCCATCACTGCATTTAACATTGCAGTAGCCTGCAAAGTTATCCTAATACGATGCATTAGTCACGTTTAACATTTGAGAGGTTTTGCAGGATTATTATTGCATTTCACATCGCAGGGTGTTGCAATATTTCTTTAATGCAAGGCGATCACTGCATTTAACATTGCAGCAGCCTGAAAAGTCATCCTAATGCGATGCCGGGGGTAGTAAATACAATAATAATACTATAGTAATAATAATTTATATTATTAATAATAAGAATTAATCAAAGATTGATTGATTGATTGATCGATCGGTGGGTGGGTGGGTGGATGTCAGGAGGAACCGTACACCAATAAAGATTTTTTCACAGACAGCACTTGTTTATAACGCGCGCGCACACACACGCACGACACCTGTTTATTCTTTATCCCTGTTCCGTATAAGTATGTATGTATGTACGGGGTTAATCAATATCTGTTATGGGCTGAGTGTAAGACAAGTGTTTGGGCCCTTCAGGTTGGCGCGGGTGGCAGGCAGGCAGGCAGGCAGGCAGATAAAAGACGGCCATCGCAAGCTTGGTCACAACTGCTGGAGTGTCGGAGTGTCTACTAGACTGGGGTAAGTCAGTCAGCTCTCACACACACACACACACACACACACGCACACAATTAGGGTGACGTCTGTTTTTTATTGCTGGGGAGAGAGAGAGGGGGGAGAGATAGAGCTGGGGGGGAGAGAGAGAGAGAGAGAGAGAGAGAGCTGGGGGAGAGAGAGAGAGGGGGGGGGGGGGGGGGGGAGAGGGGGGGAGACCCAAACACAAACACAAACACAGACCCAAACACAAACCCAAACACAAACCCAAACACAAACCCAAACACAAACCCAAACACAAACCCAAACACAAACACAAACACAAACACAAACCCAAACACAAACCCAAACACAGACCCAAACACAAACACAAACAGACCCAAACACAAACCCAAACACAGACCCAAACACAAACCCAAACACAAACCCAAACACAAACCCAAACACAGACCCAAACACAAACCCAAACACAGACCCAAACACAAACCCAAACACAAACCCAAACACAAACCCAAACACAGACCCAAACACAAACCCAAACACAAACCCAAACACAAACCCAAACACAAACCCAAACACAGACCCAAACACAAACCCAAACACAGACCCACACACACACACCCACACACACACCCACACACACACACCCACACACACACCCACACACACACCCACACACACACCCACACACACACAGACACACACAGACCCACACACATCAGACACACTTCCCAAAAGCACTTCCACATGCCGGATAGTCTCCTCCCTGCCCTGGAGGTTCCGCTACGTGCCGGGGGTAGTAAATACAATAATAATACTATAGTAATAATAATTAATATTATTAATAATAATAAGAATTAATCAAAGATTGATTGATTGCTCGATTGGTGGGTGGGTGGATGTATGTCAGGAGGAACCGTACACCAGTAAAGATTTTAATGCGTTGCATTAATTGCATTTAACATTTGAGAGGTTTTGCAAAATGATTGCAATTAATTTTATTGCATTTAACATCCCAGGGGGTTGCAATATTGCTTTAATGCAAGGCCAGCGCTGCATTTAACAATGCAGCAGCCTGCAAAGTTATCCTAATACGATGCATTAGTCGCATTTAACATTTGAGAGGTTTTGCAGGATTATTATTGCATTTCACATCGCAATATGCATTTCAAACCTGTCCTATTCATGTACCCAACCTGTCTAACTATTTCATAAATGTTGGGATAGTCCCTGCCTCAAATTCCTCATCTGGTAGTTTGTTCCATACATCCACCACCCATTGTGTGAAAAAGTTACCCCTCAGATTCCTATTCAATGATTTTCCCTTCAACTTAAACGTATGTCCTCTGGACCTCGATTCGCCTATTCAGGGCAGGAGAATCCGAGCATCCACTACATCTATTCCTTTCATGATTTAAAACATGTCTATAAGATCACCCCTCGTCCTCCTGCGCTCCAAGGAGAACAATCCCACCCAATTGATTCTGTCTTCAAACTAACGCTGTCCATTCCAGATAACATCCTGTTGAATCTGTTCCGCACTGTCTCTGGCAACAGGACATCATATCTGTAATATGGTGACCAGAACTACACAAAAGGGCCTCGCAGATATTTGAAGTACAACTGAGGAAAGCGCTGGAACTTGGAGGAACAGTTAAGTCTTGATTTTTCTGTTTATGGGTATTCATTTGTCGCGCAAATGCGTTCAGAATCATAAGCAGATGGGACGTGAAACCATCAGTGAGTTCAGAGGTGTCCGTACCAATCAGCACGAGGCAAATGTTGTCAATGTTGTCACTGGTGAAAATATATCTGAGCAGCGTGCGATGGAACTGGGTAGCTGGTTGTTACAGTATGTGAGATGTCCTTGGAATGGATGACACAAAGAACATACCTGTGTGTTACGTTAATGTGGTCAGTGATGGGTGTGGATAAGCAGTGACATTATCTGTGTGGTCAGTGATGGGTCTGGATAAGCAGTGACATTATCTGTGTGGTCAGTGATGGGTCTGGATAAGCAGTGACATTATCAGTGTGGTCAGTGATGGGTCTGGATAAGCAGTGACACTATCAGTAATTAATCTCATCTCTAATGAGCTCTCACTGCATCTTGCTGTTCTGTCCACGTTGGCCGGTGCAGACGTTTTTATTTGTTATTTTCATTTTAATAGGCAGTGGTTAAAATGAATAAATATCTTTCTCCTGCATACATGTGAGTAACACATAATGCGTCTCCCCAACACTCCTCACTCTCTCTGCCTCTCTCCCTCCCCCTCCGTCCATTCTCTCTCTCCCATACCGATCCCCCGTCTCTCTCCCCAATTTTCTGACCGTCTGACTTCCCATCTCCTCCCCTCTCTCCACACTCCTCCCCACTCTCTCCCGACACTCCCCTCTGTCCTGCCACCTCCAATCTCTCTCCCCACACACCTCCCCATCTCTCTCCACACCCCCTCTCTCCCCACTCTCCTCTCATTCTCCACCCCACACTCTGTCTTTCTCCCCACACACTCACCACTCCTCTCATTCTGTGTCCCCACACTCCTCCCCCTCTGTCTCCCCCATTCCCCCTCTCTCTCCCCACATTCCCCCTCATTCCCCACACACCTCCACCTCTATCTCCTCACCTCTCTCCCCCGTTCGTCCATTCTCTGCCCCATCTCTCTCTCCCCACATACCTCCCCTCTCTCGCCTCACTCCTTCCTCACTCCTTCCTCTATCCCTCCCCTCCCATTTCTCTGGCACATTCCTCCACTCACTCCCCACTCCTCCACTCTCTCCCATCACTCCTCTTGTACCTCTTTCCCCTGTACCCCTCGCTCTCGCTACATTCCTCCCCCACCCTTGTTTCACTCTCCCCACTCCTCCCCTCCATCCTCACATTCCTCTAACTCGCTCTCCACACTATCCTTCCTCCCTCTCTTTCACACTCCTCCCACACTGTCTCCCCACTCCTCCCCCTCTCCCCACACTCCTCCCGTTCTCTTGCTACATTTTCCTATCTCCCCCACCCACCTCCTCTCCCTCTCCCACACTCCCCCCTGCATCCTTTCTCTCTCCACACAATTCCTCCTCCCGTTCTCTCACACTCCTCTCCCTCCGTATCCCCACTCCTCCCCTCCCTCTCCCCACAGTCCTCCCCTCTCAATTCCCACATTCCTCCTTTCTCTCCACAATCCCCCTCCTCCCCAACACTCCTTCCTCTCTCTCACCCCACACACCTTCCTCTCTCCCACACCCACCTCCTCTCCCTCTTCCCCACTCCACCCCTCCATCCCCACATTCCTCCCACTCTCTCTCCACACAAACCTTCCTCCCTCTCTCTCACACTCCTCCCTCCCCTGTCCCCTAAAACCACCTTTCTCCCCACACTCCTCCCCATCATTCTCCCCACACTCCCCGTCTCTCTCCACACTCCCCGCTCGCTCACCACGGTCATCCTGCCTCCTCTCTCTCCCCACTACCTCTCTCTCCCCACACTATTAAATTCCTCTCCCCACACTCCCTTTCTTCCCACCCTCCATCCCCACAATCCTCCTCCTTTCTCTCCACTCCTCCCCTTTCTCTCCCCACACAGCTCCCTTTCTCCCCACACTCATCTCCTCTTCCTCCCCACACTCTTCACTCTCTTTCTCTCTGGATAAGTAGTGACATTATCAGTGTGGTCAGCGATGGGTCTGGACAAGCAGTGACATTATCAGTGTGGTCAGTGATGGGTCTGGATAAGCAGTGACATTATCAGTGTGGTCAGTGATGGGTCTGGATAAGCAGTGACATTATCAGTGTGGTCAGTGATGGGTCTGGATCAGCAGTAACATTATCAGTGTGGTCAGTGATGGGTCTGGATAAGCAGTGGCATTATCAGTGTTGTCAATGAATGGTCTGGATAAGCAGTGACATTATCAGTGTGGTCATTGATGGGTCTGGATAACCAGTGACATGATCTCATTAAATCTGACCCCAATGTTTTACATTTGATATGATGTAAAATAAAGCATCCTTTCTTTTTTTTCTCTTCAGTTTTTATTGATTTTTCACAGAGATATATACAAAACAGTACAACATCATGAACATAAATAAAATAAAATAAGAAAAACAACAAAAATAAATGAATAAATAAACAAAGGAGATAAATATATAAATACATTTGAATAAGACAGTGTGGTACACTTACCAAATAAAATATGAAAAAGTAACAATGTTGGTTATCTAGAAATATTTCAATATTCGCACAAACATAACATCTAGTTCCATATAACACAATCTTCCAATATCTAGCTCGGCATTTATCTAGTTGGTGTCATGACTCAAATAAACGATCAATTTTTCCCAGATCCTCTCAAAGAATCCCTTCTTTTTAATTCAAATGTTCGACTCTAAAGGGTTAACTCAAGTTCAATATCCATAATTAATCTAAACTTTAATGAGCACGAACTTGATCTTGCTGCTCTATCCACGCTGGTAAACACGGCAGCTGAAGATGCATTAACTTGTTATTTTCATCTTAATTAACACAGGTTAGAAATGCTAATTAACTCTCTCCGGCATACACTTGAAATAATAACACAAAATGCAGAAAATTAAAATGCAGCTTCAGATTTGAGAAAGGGTGAGTTGGGTAAATGTTCTGTGCGTTTCGCCCAATGGGAAATATTAGTTCCAGCCGGTGAACACGAGCTGTGACTCTGTTCAATCTGCAGTTTATTTTGTAGTGAACTACTTTAGGCCAGTTGACAGGTAGAAGTCAATTCAAACCCACAGACCAGACAGTAAGGTCGGTCTGAGAGTAAATGACCAACTCATCTGTCTGGGCTGTCCACACAGCGGCACAGAGAAAGATGCCACACACGCAGACTTCATTTATGTGCTTATTTATCATGCAATTCAAGAGAGCATATCTCCCATCATGCAGTGTAAACCTGGCACACGTAGAAACTGAAATAAACACTTCAATGATCAGGGACTGTTATCAAAAATGACCAATATATATGACAGGCAAATCCCATGATTTCAAGGTTAGAGTTCTGTGGTAACAGAATATCCAAGGGCCATTTAAAAGCAGTATATTTGTTAGTGCTGTACCTGGCGCAACGTTTGGCCAAAGGCTGCCGTGTTTCATGGGGTGGGATGGTGCATTTTAGTTCATCTGAAGTATTCCCATTTACCGGCATATGAATCATCTCCCTCTAAACCATTCCCTTCATGTACCTGTCCAAATGACTTTGTGTTGATATTACTATGTTACCTATGATACCCTGCCCCTCCATGAGATCACTCCACTGCCTGCTGCGCTTCATGAAATAAAGTCCTCGCAGCCCAGCCTTTCCCTGTATCTCCGACCCTTGTTTTCTGGCAACGTGTTGTAAAATATTTTGAGGACTCTTTACAAATTAGTGGCATATTTCCTAACATGCTGACGAAAAATTATACACGTTACTCCAAGTGCGTCCTCACCAACGTCTTGTCGAACTGAATATAATTTTCCAACTTCTAAATTTTATTCACTGATTGATGAAGACAGTGCTTCAAAAAACCTTCTCCACCACCCCACCTCCCTGTTTCGTCCCTTTTCTTTGAACTATGTAACATAGAAACTTGGAAACATAGAAAATAGGTGCAGGGGGAGGCCATTAGACCCTTCGAGCGAGCACCGCCATTCATGGTGATCATGGCTGATCATCCACAATCAGTAACCTGTGCCTGCCTTCTCCCCATATCGCTTGATTCCACCATCCCCTAGAGTTCTGTCTAACTCTCTTTCAAATTCATCCAGTGAATTGGCCTCCATTGCCTTTTGTGGCAGAAAATTCCATAAATTCACAAGTCTCTGGGTGAAAAAGTTTCTTCTCACCTCAGTTTTAAATGGCCTCCCCTTTATTCTTAGACTTTGGCTCCTGGTACTAGACTCCCCCAACTTTGGAAATATTTTTCCTACATCTAGCTTGTCCAGTACTTTTATAATTTTATACGTCTCTATAAGATCCCCTCTCATCCTTCTAAACTCCAGTAAATACAAGCCCAGTCTTTCCAATCTTTCCTAATATGACAGTCCCGCCATCCCAGGGATTAACCTCGTGAACATATGGCGCACTGCCTCAACGTCCTTCCTCAAATTATGAGACCAAAAAATACAACTGCAAAAGATCCTCTTTGCACCTTTATTCAAATCCTCTCGTAATGAAGGCCAACATGCCATTAGCTTTCTTCCATGCCTGCTGTACCTGCACGCTTACTTTCAGTGACTGGTGTACAAGGACACCCAGGTCGTGTTGTACTTCCCCGTTACCTCATCTGACACCATTGAGATAGTAATCTGTCTCTTTGTTTATGCTGCCAAAGTGGATAACCTCACATTTATCTACATTATATTGCATCTGCCATGCATCTGCCCACTCACTCAACCTGGCGTAGTCACCCTGCAACCTCTTAACATCCTCTTTGCAGTTCACACTGTCACCCAGCATTGTGTCATCTGCAGACTTGCTGGAGTTACTTCTAATGTATGGATCCCTTTGCTCTACAACACTCCCTAGCTAACTACCATTCACGGTAACGATCATGCCCTGATTTTACTTAAAAAATTAAAATCTCACACTTATCTGGAAGAAACACCGTTTGCTATTTCTCAGCCCATTTTCCAATTTGAAAAGTTCCTGCTTTAATTCTTGCTAAACATTTTCAGTCTGTGATACCATCTACTTTAGTGTCAACTGCAAACTTAAAAATTAGTCTTTGTACAATTTCATGCAACTCATTGATATGGATGACAAACAACATTGAGCCCAGCACAGATCTAATCTGTCTTCTAACTATTCATTCCAGATAACATCCTGGTGAACCTGTTCCGCACTGTCTCTGGCAATAGGACATAATTTCCATGATATGGTGACCATAACTACACAAAAGGGCCTCGCAGATATTTGAAGCACAACTGAGGAGGCCGCTGCACGTGGAGGAGCAGTTAAGTCTTGATTTTTCTATAATTTCATGTTCAGCTGCAGTGCAGGTTTGTTCAGAATCAGACGCAGATTGGAAATGAAACCATCTGTGAATTCAGGGGTGTCAGTCCCGATGAGCTGGAACCGAGACAAAAAGATGCATTAACTGTAGAGCAGAGGGATCTAGCACGACAGGTACACAGTGCATTAAATGTAGCGTCATAGGTAAATAGTTTGGTCGAAAAGGCTTTAGGCACATTGGCCTTCATCAGCGAGAGCTTTGAGTTTTGAAGTTGGGAGGTCATGTTGCAATTGTTTAAGACGTTGGTGAGTCCATATTTAGATTATTGTGTTCAGTGTTGGGCACCGTAGTATCGGGAAAATGGTGTAAATCTGCAAAGGGCGTAGAGCAGATTTACGAGGATGTTGCCAGGACTGGAGGGCCTGGTCTACAGCCACAGATTCAGCAGGCTAGTAATTTATTCTTTGATGTGCAGGATTAACTGGGGTGATCTTTTAGAGGTGAACAAAATAATGAAAGGAATACACCTGGCAGGCGCACAGAGAAGGGGAAGCAAGAACCATGGGATGGAGGTTTAAGATGAGGTGGGAACATTTCATCGGAACCTGAGGGGTAATTTATCACACAAAGTTTGGTGGGTGAATGGAACGAGTTGCCAGAGGAGGTTTTTCAGGCCGGTGCTCATAGAGTCATGGAGTGATACGTTGTGGAAACAGGCCCTTCGGCCCAACTTGCCCACACCATCCAACATGTCCCTGCTCCCACCTGCCTCCGTTTCATCCATATCCCTCCAAACCCGTCCTATTCGTGAACCTGTCTAACAATTTCTTAAATGTTGGGATTGTCCCTGCCTCAACTACCTCTTCTGGCAGCTTGTTCCATGCATCCACCACCCTTTGTGTGAAAGAGTTATCCCACCGATTCCAATGACAGCTTTTCCTATTCATGTTCAAAGTATGTCCTCTGGAGCTCGATTCTCGTACTCAGGGCAAGAGAATCTGTGCATTTATCCGATCAATTCCTCTCATGACCAAATACACCTAAATAAGATCACCCCTCTTCCTCTTGTGCTCCAATGGATAGTCCGAGCCTACTCAACCTCTTCCTACAGGTCAGACACTGGCACTATCCTCGTAAAATGTACCTGGAACGTTTCCAGTTTGGCAACGTATTTCCTATAACATGGTACCCAGAACAGAACATAATACTCCAAATGCAGCCTCACGAAAGTCTTATATTACTGCAACATGACCTCCCAACATCCATACTCCATACTCTGGCTGATAAAGGCCAATGTGCCAAAAGCCTTTTTGTCAACACCAGATCGACCTGTGCTTCCGCCTTCAAGGAACTGTGCACCTGCACTCCTAGATCCCTCTGCCCTACAACACTACCCAGAACCCTACCATTCACTGTGTCGGTCCTGCCCAGGTTAGATTTCTCAAAATGCAATACCTCACTTTGCAATACCATACTTTGATTTGACTATAGGAGTAAAGAGGTCCTTCTGCATTTGTATAGGGCAATGGTGCGACTACATCTGGAATATTGTGTGCAGTTTTGGTCTCCTAATTTGAGGAAGGACATCCTTGCGATTGGGGCAGTGCATCGTTGAATCACGAGGTTAATCCCCGGGATGGCGGGACTGTCAAATGAGGAAAGATTGGAAAGACTGGGCTTGTATTCACTGGAATTCAGATGTATGAGATGGAATCTTATAGAAATGGATAAAATTATAAAAGGACTGGAGAAGCTAGATGCAGGAAAAAAATTCCCGATGTTGGGGGAGTCCAGAACAAGGGGGGCACAGTCTAAGATTAAAGGGGAGGCCATTTCAAACTGAGGTGAAAAAAAACTTTTTCACCCAGAGAGTTGTGAATTTGTGGAATTCTCTGCCTACGAAGGCAGTGGAGGCCAACACACTGGATGAATTTACAAGAGAGTTAGCTGGAGTTCTAGGGCCAAGCGGAATCAATGGATATGGGGAGAAGGCAGGCACAGGTTACTGATTGTGGATGCTTTGCCATGATCACAATGCACGGCGGTGCTGGCTAGAAGGGCCAAATGGCTTCCTCCTGCACCTATTTTCTATGTTTCTATGCTTCAAGATCATGATCAAGATCAAGATAGCTTTATTTGTCATCCAATATTGGACGAAATTCGGTCACCCACAGTCCAACAATAAAAGCATTAAATAGGCATTCAAATTACACAACCCCAAAACACAGTCCAACAATAAAAGCATTAAATAGGCATTAAAATTACCCAACCCCAAAAACACACAAAAAAAGAAACATCCATCAAAGAAACATCCATCACAGTGAGTCTCCTCCAGTCCTCTCTCTCCTCACTGTGATGGAAGGCCACAATGTCTTTCCCTTCTCCTGCTGTCCTCGCCCGCAGTCAGGCTGTT